>NW_007746443.1:11394-13472 GCF_000696425.1 Galeopterus variegatus | reverse complement strand
AAACTTCTTAAACACACACCCACCCACAAACACACAACTATCTCCCATTCATTCCTCTACTCAAATATGCCTTTTCCACCTCACACCACTAAAACTCCTTTCTCCAAGGTTGCCAGGAACAGTCTTAGATCTAACCAGCACTCCTTAGGTTTTACTTCCTTGATGTCTGGAGTGGGTAGTACAGCATAGTGGTTACCGGCATGAATCCACGGTCAGAGAGCCTGGGTCTATACCTGACTCTTCCTTATACTGGCTTTGAGCAAGTTCTCGANGGATAAGTGACTGGGATTCGAGTCTGAGCCATGACTGGACCCTCAGTGGCTCCCAAATGCCCTTCTGCATGTCCCTTCTGTGTTTCCTCATCTTCCAAGGCTATTTCAAATCTTCTCTACCTCTTTTTAACCTCTGACCGTACAACTTCCCCTCAGAACATATGAAGTCTTTCCTCCATTAGATGGATATTCCCTCTGATTCTGGCCCCCAGATCCACAAGCAGACCTGCATCCTTACTAACTCTTTCCTACTTTCCTCCTGTTTCCTGTTAGAGACAGGGAGAAGGTTTCTGGATCCTCTGTCACCTCTTTCTCAGGAATTTCCACCTGTCTCTCACCTCTTTCTTTCCTTGTATCTTAAACCACCCCTCTCTACTGGCTTCTTGCCATTCACATTTAAATGAAGTTAATTTTCTTCTGTCTTAACACAGAAACAACATACACAGACATAGCAATCTCCCTTTGTCCCTTCTTCCCATCCCGCTATTATCCTCTCACCTACCTTTTACAATTAAACTTCTTAAACACACACCCACCCACAAACACACAACTATCTCCCATTCATTCCTCTACTAAATATGCCTTTTCCACCTCACACCACTAAAACTCCTTTCTCCAAGGTTGCCAGGAACAGTCTTAGATCTAACCAGCACTTCTTAGGTTTTACTTCCTTGATGTCTGGAGTGGGTAGTACAGCATAGTGGTTACCGGCATGAATCCATGGTCAGAGAGCCTGGGTCTATACCTGACTCTTCCTTATACTGGCTTTGAGCAAGTTCTCGANCTGAAAAAGAATCTCTGGGATGGGGGTCCAGGTTTATGTATTTTTAAAATGTTACTTAAATGTAGAGGAGAGAACCACTGACTTCAAGTGGGAAAGGGTTGGGGGAGAAGAAATAATGACTTCTTTGAGAGGGTTTAACTGAGTTCCCATGGACAATAACATCACAATGGTGGCCGTGAAGTATCTTGTCTCTCTAGTGAAGTTCTGGTGCTCAGTTGCAGTCCCTTGCCAGGAGCCACTGGCAATGCTGTTTGATTCTGTAATTTTTAAAAAAGCATAATGTTTCTTATGATCCCGAATGTAGCTCCCCAATGTTAATCTGACATAGAACTGTTGCTTAGATACATATTTGGCTATCATCAGTTCTCTAAACATACCCACTGCAACAGATTGGAATATGTTTAGAATAGAGAAACCACAAAAATTTTTTTTTGTGGGAATATCTTATAAGGCCATGTGTTCCCTTCCCCCAAAGCTCACTTGCAATTTCCAGAGAAGGAAAATAGTTCGTTTGTTCTTTCAGTGGAAATCAGAAAAAAAGTTTTACTACCTCATTGTAGATATTTAGGCATTTTTTTTCTTCAAAACTATTGAGACAAATATTTGCCCTCCACAAAGAATACTGGAGGAGGAATATGCTATCTTTGTGAAGTGTGTGCAGGTGTAATAAAGAGTCTGCAGAGACCCGCTGGACTCTAATAGCCTCCAGCCCCTGTGATTCATGACTGCAGGAATGGCTCCACCATGAAAAATCTAGGGCTATATCTTTAAGGTTTGTGAAGCCCTTGGACAAAAAGCTAAAGGCCTGAGGAATCTGTGGTGAGGGCTTTGGATAAGTGACTGGGATTCGAGTCTGAGCCATGACTGGACCCTCAGTGGCTCCCAAATGCCTTTCTGCATGTCCCTTCTGTGTTTCCTCATCTTCCAAGGCTATTTCAAATCTTCTCTACCTCTTTTTAATCTCTGACCGTACAACTTCCCCTCAGAACATATGAAGTCTTTCCTCCATTAGATGGATATTC
>NW_007746443.1:5108-10458 GCF_000696425.1 Galeopterus variegatus | reverse complement strand
AAACTTCTTAAACACACACCCACCCACAAACACACAACTATCTCCCATTCATTCCTCTACTAAATATGCCTTTTCCACCTCACACCACTAAAACTCCTTTCTCCAAGGTTGCCAGGAACAGTCTTAGATCTAACCAGCACTTCTTAGGTTTTACTTCCTTGATGTCTGGAGTGGGTAGTACAGCATAGTGGTTACCGGCATGAATCCATGGTCAGAGAGCCTGGGTCTATACCTGACTCTTCCTTATACTGGCTTTGAGCAAGTTCTCGAAGTTCTCTTGCCTTTGACGTCCTTATCTACAATGTGAGGATAAGAATAACAGTACCCTCCTCACGAGATGTTTGAGAGGATGGGATGCGCTGTGTGTGCACAGCTCTCAGCACAGTGCCTGGCACATGGTGAGCATGCTCTGAGCATCAGCCGTCATCATCAGGGGCCTCTTCCTCTCTCGTTCTTGAAAGATTCTGGTCTGTTATTCTGCACGCCTTCAGTTTTCCATCTACCTAAGCATTCCTTCCTGTCTCCGTGACAACTACCCTTTCTCTGCCCATCTTTTTTTTTTTTTGTCTTTTTCGTGACCGGTAAGGGGATCGCAACCCTTGGCTTGGTGTCGCCCGCACCGCACTCAGCCAGTGAGCGCACCGGCCATTCCTATATAGGATCCGAACCCGTGGCGGGAGCGTCGCTGCGCTCCCAGCGCCACAATCTCCCCAGTGCGCCACAGGGTTGGCCCTTTGCCCATCCTTTAATGTTGGTGTTCCCCAGGGCTTCTTCCTCAGTCTTCCCTCCTCATTCCCCTTAGGTGAGCTGCCACAGGACTCACTTCAGTCCTTTCTGATATCCTGATGACCCCACATCTGCCTCTGCTTCCTACAATTCATATTCAGCCACCTACTAAATGTCTCCATTTATAGGCCCTGCAGGCTACTCAAACTCTACATGTCCAAAACTCAATTTATCTTCCCCTCCAAAGCACATCTCCTGTCCTGTGGTCATTACCCCAGTGAATGACGGCCCATCTCTTTAGGTGCCCAAGTTGGGAACGTGGGCTGCAGCTTGAGTTTCTCTCTTGCCCATCACAACCCATCACTCATTGAGTCAGGTCTACTCCATATAATCTTGATTCTCTTTTTATCTATTCCTACTTTCAGCCCCTGATCAAGGCTACCACTATCTCTAGCCTGGATCACTCCAAAAAAAAAAAAAAAGGTCCAACTCTGTCTTTCTTCCTTCAGCCTGGTTTGTTTGTACACAGTTCTTTGTCCTGCAGCCTTAAGTTCTCTTAAAATCCAAATTCCTAGACACAGTGCTCAAGACCGTTTAAGATTTTCCATTTCAACTTCTCTCTGACCATTTTCTTCCTTTGCTCTGGAGTCTACAGACCATCAGACTCAGCTACATTCAATTCCTCAAACTTTCTGAACTCATTCTCACCTCCAGATTTATGTGCAGTCCTCCCCAGTCCGCTCTCGTCAACATCATCTGGTTAATTTCTCCCTGCCTCAGATGTCACTTCTCATGTCTGGTAAAATGCAAGTGATTATCACCCTGTTGATGTTGAGCACTTTTACATTTATTTAGAAATTTATTTCAGCATTCCCACTTATGTACATATTGCATTGTGTGTGTGTGCGTGTGTGTGTATGTATGAGAGCATTTCAAAAAGTTCATGGAAAAATAGAATTAAAAGATAATACGAATCCTTCCATGAACTTTTTGAAGATCCCTCATAAGTGTGTGTGTATATATTTATGTACACACACACACACACACACACTTTTGACTTATTTGTAACACATTATTGGTTCCCTCATTCACAATTTAAAATATTGAGACATGCTCACTTTACATGATTTTATCCTTTTTAAAACTTGTCTTTTAACAACTATGTGATAGATTTACTATTAATATACCCATTTTGCAGATGATGAAACTGAGCCCTAATTGGTGATGAAATTGGGGCATGGAAAGATGATACAGCTTACTAGTAAGTGGCAGAGAAGGGCTTTAATCACAGCCTATCCTTCTAAATACTACCCTACCCCACCTTCTGTGAGAAGTTGGGGACCTTGCTGGTTTTGTCCACCATGGTATCTCAGTACTTAGAACAGTGCCTGGTACGAGGCAGTTACTCTAAATATTTAATAGTCTCGAGGCTCAATTACTTGGCTAAAACCCAAGTATCTGACAAGTTTCAGACTGATTTTCTAAGAATTCCATCCCCTAGGAAGTCAAAAAATCAATCAGAGATACTGCTACCCCCAAAGATCAGGAAAATCCATGAAGGATACTATATTTTGATTTCAGCATGGCATTCGGCAAGGTCTCTCATGATATCCTTTTAAGGAAGAAAACAAAATATAAACTAGATGTTATTAGAAGGTCAAAGTTAGCTGTAATGCAAGGATGATGATTTCCAAACTACAGAGAGTAAGAGAGACTCTTTTCTCGGTGTTGTTGAATGTTTTAACCTGCCTTCCAGTCTCTTGTAATCTTTGTCTGTTTTATTACATGCTATAGCTCCAGGACCTAGAATATAACAGGGGCTCAAGAAATATTTGTTTGAATAAATGAATGAATATAGTGACATACTTGCTGAAGTTTGGATAACAGAATTATAATAAAAGAAATACATTAGATGGCCTGTCAGCAGCATTTAATATAATTGACAATTCTCTCCTTGAGGCTTCCTTGCTGGTTTTCCAACTGTAACTCTGGATATTCCCTTTCTTTTTCCTTTGTGGAGTTCTTTATCTCTTCCAAGTTTGAAATAGTGGAGTTTCTTACCTCTTTTCTTCTTACCCCTGGAACTCCCATCCCATCTCTTTGTTCACTTCCCATCAATATATCGATTCGCAAATCTCTAATCCTAGCTTGGATCTGCCCTTCAGGTTGACATGAACATATTCAACTGCATATTTGACATCTCCATTGTTAACCCAAATTAATAATGTGCAAAATAGAATTTATCACCCACCAGGTGCCAAAGGAAACAGACAAGTAAGAAAACCGAGAAGAACCTGCTCTTATATGTTCTCTCAGTGAATGTGTCAGGTGTTATTCAGCTAAGATTCGAGTCAGAATCTTAGCCATTGTTCTCACCGTCTCTCTCATCTACCCCTAGAGCTAACCATTCAACTGGTCCTGTCATTTCTGCTTCTGTCTCTCTCACCGATCTACTTCTCTAACACCCCCTGCTGCTACCCTGGCTCAGACCACTACCTCTGTCATCTACAATACTGCAACAGCCGAACTGGTTTTCCTGCCTCTCCGGTCTGTTCCTCACATTGTAGCCAGAGTGATGTTTCTAGAGTGAAAGTATGATGTCACTTTTCTCCACAGCAATTAATAGCTCCTGCTTCTTTTAGAATAAAGTTTAGCCTCCAACTTGGCTTGTCATTACTGCCTTCTTGTTCTGCACTTCTGCTTCCTGATCCCACACTACTAACCTAATCCAAAGCTTCAAAATCTCCATGCAGCGTCTCTCTTCTTTGCTTGAGCTCTTTTCTTTGGGGGATGATTCTTTCTCTTTTTGCCTGACCCACACCTACATATCCAGCACTACTCAGCTAACAGAATTTCCTCCATGAAGCCTTTTTCAATTTCTCAAACATAGGTTAGGGAAACTCCCATATTGTCCTGTACTTCCTTTTAGAACACTTATCCCACTTAATTATACTCATGAGAATAATTGTTCTTGTTTCTTATTAGACTAAAAGATTCATGAGGCTGAGGACTGCATCCACTGTATTCACCAACTTATATTCCCAGAAGAGTGACTGCAGGATAGCAGCAGCTCATAAAAATTGTTTGAATGAATGAACAAGTTAATAAAGAGTCCATACCTAAGAACACCCATTTAAGTGCCACTGTTGGCTCTTTGTTCCAAAAAAAGCATCTGCAGAAGCAAGGGTGGAGAAGGAGCTTAGCAACAGCACATGTGACAGAAACTTTGGGAACAGTACAAGAAGCTGAGGATGAGTCAGTACTCTGAGCTGATATAGCCAAAAAACTGATTCAACTTTGGTAGGACTGGCAGCAGCTACGGTATTTGAAAGAAGGAAAATGGTGGCTTTTCTACACTCTATTCTGGTTATAACACATGTGGAGCATTGTGGCCATTTCTGGATAATGGGCTTTGGGTGTAAAGACAAGTTGGAGACAGTCAGAGGAGAAGGGCTAGAAAGATGCTGGAACTTGAAACCATTGGAAGGGAATCAGAACATTCCATCCCTAAAAATGCCACTTTGGCATATGAATTATTTTGAATTGAAGGCAATTGAGAAATAGCAGATGCAAGAGGGGCTCTTAAGCGTCCCCATTTCTACCTGAAAGCAGGGCATAAATTTCCTGTGAGAAAGTTGCCCTCCCTGTGCCAGGAGGAGGAAAACATCCTTATCACTGAAGACAGGGAGTTGACACTGAGATGAGTCTGTACAGATAAGCCTTACTAAAATAATCCGTATATTCCATTAGTTTTCCTCACAAATTTCCCAGTCACTTTCCCAACATTTATAGCCTCTAGCCTAACCCCCTTTTTCTTTTGTCTTGTCATGGCTCCACAATTTATCATTGTTTGGTAAAATGGTATATAGCTCTAACTGCTTTGTTAAAATGGTATATAGGTCTAACTGCTTCTTTGGGGTTTACAATTCTTTCTAAGGGGCCTCCCATGCCACATAAAAATATTAACATCAAATAAAATTTGTATGATTTTTCTCCTGTTAATCTGTCTTTTGTCAGTTCAATTCACAGGCCCCAGGTACAGAATCTAAGAGGGGAGAGGAAAGTCTTTTCTTCCCTACACATGTAAAGTGAGGAATTATTAATGTCTCAGCATAGACGTGAACACTGCCTGTAAATAGAGACTATTTCTTCCAGTCCTGAGTTTCTACAGTGGTGGTTATACAGGGTGCCTAAGAGCATGATAGGAAGTAACAAGCCTCAAACATGTTTGCTGATTAATCAATACTGTGAATTAGACGTGCCCCCAAACTCATTGAGGCTTAGGTGCCACTGTGACAGTGTTATGAAGATGGGAAATCCTATTGTGATAGTTGAAAGATAGGGTCTCAAAGAGGTGATTAGATTGTGAGGACTATGCCCTGGTAAATGGATTAATAAGTTGATGGTTTAGTGGTGGTCATGGGCATGGCTCTGAGGGAATTAAAGGCAGAGCTCATGAGGAGTGTTCTCTCTCTCTGTTTCTGCCACTTTGCCATGTGATATCCCGTGTTGCAGTGAAGTCACTACCCACTAACAAGGCTCTCACCAGACGTCTTCCTGGGCTTTGGACTACTCCGCCTCTGAAACTGTAAGCAATAAATACTGTTTCCTTACCAATTACCCA
>NW_007746443.1:0-5005 GCF_000696425.1 Galeopterus variegatus | reverse complement strand
CGTTTCTGCCACTTTGCCATGTGATATCCCGTGTTGCAGTGAAGTCACTACCCACTAACAAGGCTCTCACCAGACGTCTTCCTGGACTTTGGACTACTCCGCCTCTGAAACTGTAAGCAATAAATACTGTTTCCTTACCAATTACCCAATTTCAGGTTTTTCTGTTATAAGTAACAGAAACTGACTAATACAACCAATACTTTAGTAATTGATTAAGGCTGTTTTCTTTATGTTAATTTTTATTTGTTTTACATACAACATTTACCCATTTAGTAAACTTAGAAATAACTAAAAGAACATAAATATACATATATAAAAAATAAAAACACACATAATATTTGCATTACACAAAAATAGATGAATATATAACTATTAAAAGAAAAGTAATAGGATTCCAGGTAGTGGTTACCTCAGGTGGCGTCATTCCCAGGGATGGGAGGTTACATTGGAATATATATGATATAATAAAGGTCCAGTATTATTTTGGAGTGGTGGGTTCATGAGTTCATACTATGTTATTAAAAAATATACATAAGTGAAAAGCACTTTATGGTGGCAATTGCTTTTACATTAACCCATGAGATGCAGAATCTATTATGGAACACAGTTTTATTTATTTATTTATTTATTATTTTTTATTAGCACATTCTTTGTTACAATCATACTTATACTTTATGCCCCTTATCCCAACCCCCCTTTCCCCTTCCTTCCCGCTCCCCCCACCTTCTCCTCTCCCCTCTAATAACCATAGACTTGTTCTCTCCAACTGATAGATTGACCTTTCCTCTGCTGGTTTGGTGTCTCGATGGTCTGTACTGTGCTGAGACAGGTGTGATCAAGTCCTCCCCTATTATTGTACAGCAGGTGCTTCTTATATTACTCTGGAGTGAGCTTTGTGGAGTGAGAGGACCTTTTTTTTTTTCTGGTCTCTGCTGGTGCCTCTCTTTGTGTCAATGCAGTTGAGAGTCTGGCGTGCCATCGGTATGGTGGCTGTGACTGCTGCTATAGAGAATAGCCACTTTTGTGGCAGCCATGACAATTGCAGTGGCTATGGTGGGCTACCCATGTAGAAATGGTATTTTTTGGTTTGCTCTTCACCTGGATGAGGCTGGGTTAAGTTTCCCCTGGTTCCATGCCTCATTCTAAGATGTTGTGGAGCAGTTGTGGGGGAGGGAGAAAGGGGAAGGGGGAGGGAAATAGGGTGGGAGGAGGAGGAAGGATGAGGGACATGATTGAGGCCCATGGCATACCCCTCATTCTGGCAGGGGAGAATGGGGGCTTCCAGTGGCAGGCTGGTCATTGCTGGACCGGATGTAGATGTCAGTGGGGTGTGGCTGAAGCCCTTAGCCCCCCACTGCCCTGGCTTGGGAGCCCAGGGTGCTTCCTATGGTGGCTTGGTGGTCATTGCTGGGCTGGTTGTGGATGTTGGCAGGGCATGACTGAGGCACTTGTCCCCACCATTGCCCTGACTTGGAAGCCCAGGGTGTTTCCTGTGGTGGCCTGGTGGTCATCACTGGGCTGGTTGTGGATGTCAGGGGTGTGTGGCTGAGGCCCTCAGGCCTTCCCCTTCCCTGGTGTGAGAACCCAGGGAGCTTCTGGTCCTTCTAGGTTTTATACGTGTTCTTTGGTAGTGTTAGACCTTTACTAGTTAATATCAAACTTTTTCTTTGATCTGTGGAAATTGTTTTTTCTTTCAGTTCTGTCTTGTATTATTTGCTGTTCTGTCCACTTAAACTGCACTGGAACTAATTTGTTTTCCTTTTCTTACTTCTAAAATGGGGGAACTTCCTGTGGGGACCAGTACTCGAGCTCTATGGTGAGCTAAATTGCTGCTTTGCTGCTGATTCTCTGGGGAAACTTTTTTGTGCAACTCAGGTCTTAATGCTTGACCTTGTAAGCACTTCTGGGTCTTGTGAGATCTGGTACACGTTGGTTGAGTGGAAACTCTACTCTGGACCTGAGGCTTTTCAGCAAACTGCACCCCCTGAAGTTCCATATTCCTGATCAGTCTCCACTGAGTGGTCCTGCCCTGACTGGAGGGTGGATCGGCTGTCCATGCTGTGCCCCAGTGTTCCTCTGGTGTCCTGTCTCCCTCACCACCCCCACCGCAAACACTTCCATGGGACAGACGGTGTACCGCTCCCTTGTGATGACTCACTGGCATCTGAGTAGCTCCTTTTTTCTGTTGTCTGTGGCTCCACATTCTTATGTGGGTCCACGAGAACCCTGTTAGTGGTCTGGCTGGCCGGGGGACCACCAAGGACCTCCTCTCCCCTGCAGCCTCCAAGCAACTTCATACGAAGGGCACAGCTGCGGCTTTTGCCAACTCTTGCTCCATGTCCTCACCAGCTCCAGACTTGAAGTGGCTGGGGCTCGAAATGGTGGAAGTGATCCTTTCTTTCTCTCATTGTGGCTTCATCTGCCTTCATGAACTCTGTAAGTGTCTCCTCCTCTTCTCCCAAGCTCTAGCATCCCCAGCTTGGCTGTCATTGCTTTTTAATTGTTGTAAATTGGTTGGGAGAGTGATGCTGGGGACTGTCTATTCTGCCATCTTGACTGGAAGCCAAGGCTGCTCTATTTAAAGGTTTTCTTATTTCTGTTAATGTCACATAATTTGGATAAACTGATACTTAATTTTTAATTAACCAATACTAATTTTTATTTTTTTTTTGTTAATTTTTTGGAATCCTGTGGTAGAACAGTAAGGCAAATTCTCCAAGTAGAGCAATTTGGCTTCTCTGCTTTTCTTTGGGAAGGTAGATTAAGTGAAAGCATGCTTAATTACCTTCCAGTCTCTCTAAATAGTTGTGAGACTCCAAGGTTTATCGTCCTTGATAGCTATACCCAGCTTAGGTAAACCTGCTCAAAATAGCTCCTGTATCCTATTTCTTTCTAAAGTTTTCCAAATGACTTTAAGATGCAACATTTGTATACCCAGTGGGTATGCTCAACCACATAACTGTGATGAGTGTGACACAGCCTGCCCAAAACATGGTCTTTGCCCTCAGGATAAATTAAATGGGATACCAGAAGTGGTAGAATATTGCATTGAGTAGCCGCTCAATAATAGCTGAATGTGGATGAAGAATAACTATCTTTCCTCCAGATGTTATTATTGGGGATTAGCTCTAAATATTGTCTAATTTTCAGTAAGTATAGGTATTGCTAGTGAAACCAACAGACAGTGAAAAAAAAGTGCCTGTTCTTATTCTTTAATCTGGGCACTCCATCTCTCCCCAACACACTTTGCAGGTCTTGGGTATTCTCTGGAGAAGAAAAGATCAGAAAGAATGGGTATAGTAATAATGGTAGGAAAGCTCATGGGTCTCATTCCTGAGGCATTTTGAGACAAGCAACCTGTCACAACTTATGCACATTAAACTTGAAGATAGACATCCTCATTCAACATTATTTATAAGAAAGTGGATAATGGTATGGAGGTTCCTCAAACAATTGCAGATAGATCTGCCATATGACCCAGCTATCCCACTGCTGGGAATATACCCAGAGCAATGGAAAGCATCAAGTCGAAGGTATACCTGTTCCCCAATGTTCATTGCAGCACTCTTTACAATAGCCAAGAGTTGGAACCAGCCCAAATGTCCATCATCGGATGAGTGGATACGGAAAATGTGGTATATCTACACAATGGAATACTACTCAGCTATAAAAACGAATGAAATAGTGCCATTTGCAACAACCTGGATGGACTTTGAGAGAATTATATTAAGTGAAACAAGTCAGGCACAGAAAGAGAAATACCACATGTTCTCACTTATTGGTGGGAGCTAAAAATAAATAAATAAATACACACACACAAAAACAGGGGTTGGGAAGAAGACTTAACAACTACAATTACTTGAAGTTGATACAACAAGCAAACAGAAAGGACATTGTTGGGTGGGAGGAGGGAGAGGGAGGAGGGAGGGGGGGTTTTGGTAATGGGCCACAATAACAACCACATTGTATATCGACAAAATAAAATTAAGAGGAAAAAAAAAAGAAAGTGGATAATACATTTGCTCCCTGTGAAAGTTTGTTCCATGAAATGAGAACACAAAAGCCATATTGCTTTGTGTGACTCAGTGGACTCCTGACTGATTGATTGGTTATTCCAAAAAGAACCTTTCTCCTGAAGGGTTTAAGGTGCTCCTCATATAACTTAGAACAATATTAAGGCCACTTGATAGGAATATATAGCATTGGTATTGCAATTTCTTGCATGTGGCATATTCTTTAAATGTTAATAATGCAAAATTCAGAGTTTGTAACACTGTACAAGGCTTCTATCATACATTCCCAACATGGTTATACAATATGATTATATAGTTTCCAACATTCCAGTAACCAACAGCTCACATTTATTGAGTGTTTACTATGTGCTAGGCATAGTGCTAAGAGCTTATATAAATTGTTTAATTTAATTATTATAATAACCATGTGGGGTAAAAAAATTTTCCTCATTTTCAAGTAATGATGAAAACGCCAAATATTTACTGAACACAGGCATTGTTTTAAGGGATTTATAAGCATTATTGCATTTAATCTTTTAAGCAAAATTAGCTAAAACTTGTAAGTGAGGCAAAAAGAGTACAACATGACCTTCCGAAGACTTACAGAGCAATGTCCAACAAACTTGTGTGAGAGTTATGTGATTGATTCTCTAGGGGAGGTAACTTTTTTTTTTTTTTGACTGGTAAGGGGATTGCAACCCTCAGCACGGTGTGGTCTGCACCGCGCTCAGCCAGTGAGTGCACCGGCCATCCCTATGTAGGATCCGAACCCATGGCCTTGGGGCTACCAGCGCCACACTCTCCTGAGTGAGCCACGGGGCCAACCCCAAGGTGGGGTGGAGAGGTAGCTTTGATTTACCATTTACTATTGATCAGATCCCAGGCTCTGTATTGTTAATTTTTAACTTTGAGGATGTTGATATGTTATAAATGTTTTTTTCAAATTAGTTTTGTCTGATAGAAAAGACAACCCCAAAGATTGTAGTTCTTTT
>NW_007746442.1:12761-13473 GCF_000696425.1 Galeopterus variegatus | reverse complement strand
AGTTTCAATTGTTCAGGTGCTGGAGGTCAATACACCCTCACTCCACCAGCTCGGTCCTGCCATAAAAGTATGACCTGGAGGGCCTAGACAGATATTTCCTGAGCTCCCTTCTGACTCGCAGGAACAGTGAGCACGAGCCGTGGAGATCCCGCGAACCTCTGGCTTCGCCGCCTGCCTGGCACCCTCAGGAGAAGCTTCCCGAAAGCCCTCAGGAGCGCCATTTAGGGTACAGCCGCCAAGCAGCGCAGGGCGAGCCTGAGGGCCCAGGGGCTGGGGGCGGGGAGTGAGTTTCGCTCCGTCCCTTGCTCTTCACGGTCCCACCCCAGCCCTCCCAGCCCCCACCCTGGAGTAACTGAGAGCGGGCGCGCTGACTGAGAACCAGGCTTTCCTCAGGAAAAGAGGGAGGGAGGGGCCGAGTTCGTGAGCGCGGACGTGCGTGCTTAGGGACGGTGTATAGCCCTGAGTGTGCAGAACCTGCCTGTTTCCAAAGCAGAAACACGCGGCCTTGCTCGGGTATCCGGGCGAGACCTGCCCGTTTCCAAAGCAGAAACACGCGGCCTTGCTCGGGTATCCGGGCGAGACTGGCTTGGATTCGTGCGCGCTTCCCTTTTGCTGGCCGGGGGCGCACGTGGTGGAGGAGTGCTGGGGTCCGCAGGGGCGTCTGTGTGAAGGCCAGAGGAGAGCGAGTGACCGGGATCCGAGCATCGGACTG
>NW_007746442.1:6511-7293 GCF_000696425.1 Galeopterus variegatus | reverse complement strand
GGTAATGCACTGTTTCATTTTTCATCTTCTGACCTACTAATAGATTTAAGTGTTTCTCCTTGTTTAATGGCTCCTTTTACTTCCTATTTTATAAGTAACCTCTTGATCCCTTGAGCTATATATCATGGGATAATTTGTATTTGTGTTGTTTAGTGGTAGGATTATTACATATATCTTTTTGTGTTTTATAAAATAACCCAAAAGGATGAAGCACATTTTGACAGTTCCTCAAAAATATTTTCTGGAAAAGAGGGAGTTTTGTGCAATAGAATGTTAGTTGTATTTTTTACTTACCTTGTAGATATATGCATTAGGCTTCATGCCACTACATTTTATAAGTATAATTTAAATCAGCTAGATTCCTTCTAACTAATTTATTATATAGATATAGCTAGAAAGAGAATGCACCTGATATTTATTTCACAATTAGTTGTATCAATTATCAGCCATTCATCATTGCTAATTAAAAATGGCATTATGAACACATATTCCCCACTGTGAGCCTGAGTGACTTATTTTACATATGTTTTTATGTTATCTCAAAGGCAGTTTCATTTTCATATGTTTGATTATCCTCCCACTATAAGAATATGAGAGAAAAAAGAAAAAAACTATTACTACACAGAGGATATCAGGAAATTTGTTATTTATCAGTATATTGTATACAGATCTCGTTCATGTTTATGGGGGATATAACAGAATACACAGTATTTGGTTAAATTATTTCTTTATTTCTAATTATTTATTCCCTTGTGTTCTGTTGAAAATATTGCTGCAATAAA
>NW_007746442.1:4358-4777 GCF_000696425.1 Galeopterus variegatus | reverse complement strand
CTCTTCTGGGATATCTGCCTCATTCCCTGCACAACAACTCTGTTTGACGGTATAGCCTTTGTTACCACCTGCCATATGATACCCTGCTTCTCTGTAGAGTCACCACCACCCAGAAGGCCAGCATCAGATGTGCTCACTGGACTTAGGACTTCCTAGCCTCCAAAACTATAAGAAATAAATTTTGTTTCATTATAAATTACCCAGGTTCAGGTCATCTGTTATAAGCAACAGAAATGGACTAATACACCAGTTTAGTATCCCAGTTCCTGGGCTGACCCTACGTAGAAGGCTCTATCTTTATTCCCCACAACATTCATAAATGTCTCTTCTTCTGCTTGCATATGGCATCACTCTCTGATGGGTCTCCTTCCTGCCACCCACTCCTTTTTTAACAGGACATCTTTGACTAGCATGCAATA
>NW_007746442.1:2013-2776 GCF_000696425.1 Galeopterus variegatus | reverse complement strand
TCTTATTGAGAATTGTGCAGAAATTACACTACCCCATGTTATAATTATTTATATATCTTTTTAAAATGTTTCTTCTTTGTACCTTCTGAAGTTGCCCCTAGGAAATGTACAAAGTCATCCTTTGTCATCATCTTTGACATAGGTTGTATTCTCAGAAAGGAAAGCCTGCTAAGAAAGCTTTGGCGGGGCAGAAAAGGGACACCTCAGTTATCTTGGCCTCCTGGTCTTGGGCCTGGGTGAAGGGAAGCAAGGGGTCTGATCGTCCGCTACTGTTTGGTAGGGATTAAAATGGGACTTTCTTTTACAAAGCTCAGAACTTGTACTGTGGTCTCCTTGTGGTCAAGCAACACTAAGGGATGAAAAGACTAGACTTGAGTCAGATGGCCGGTTTGTGGACACTGTCGGTTTGTCTTTCCATTTGCTTTCTCTGAATCCTTTTCAAGAGAGGCCCAGCATCTTCCTGCTGTAATCCTGTGTTTCCTGGGAAGGCCACTGCACTAGGGTCTGATAAGACCCTAAGACTCTAGCAGATCTTGCCAGAGCCAGTCCTCCTGAGACAGCTGTGGATCTGTGATTAATACTTAATATTTTTTAATGTTTATGTAAAGGCAGTAACTTTTTATTTCATATTTTTCATTTCTCTGACTACCAATGAATGTAAGCATTTTTTACATATATGTTAGCACTTTCTTTTTTTGGCAACTGGCTATTACAAGGAACTGAACCCTTGATCTTGATGTTGTAACACCCCGTTCTCACCAAC
>NW_007746442.1:0-311 GCF_000696425.1 Galeopterus variegatus | reverse complement strand
AAATTTGCATTTTTAACAAGTTCCAGAAGATACTGATTCTGCTGAAGCTGGAACAGAACTTTAAAAACTGCTGGGCTTCAATCATTTATTCTATATTGTCCTTATCATTTCTTATCCAGTTGATTTACTTATATTTCAGAAGTCTTTTTAATGTTTAATAGCATTTCATTTTATTACTGTTCACTAATATTAGTTGGAAACCTTTTGAACCATATCGTTTCAGAAATAACTCTCTTCCTTTCAGAAATGCAATTCAGTGAAGATTATGGAGCAACATCCTGTAAATTAACATTATTAAAAATAAAGGTAGT
>NW_007746441.1:13153-13473 GCF_000696425.1 Galeopterus variegatus | reverse complement strand
AAAGTGATCTACAGATGCTATGCAATCCCCATTAGACTACCAATGACATACTTCACAGAAATAGAAAAAACAATTCAAAAATTTATATGAAACAACAAAAGGCCCTGAACAGCCAAAGCAATATTAAGCAAAAAGAACAGAGCGGGGGGCATCACACTCCCTGACTTCAAAGTGTACTATAAAGCAATAGTAATCAAAACAGAATGTACTGGCACAAAAACAGACACATAAGACCAATGGAATGATGCTGCTTTGCCCTCCACAGATTTGTCACCCCTCTTCCCCTGGGTGACAGAGCCACAAAGGATTACTCAAAGCCC
>NW_007746441.1:7252-8267 GCF_000696425.1 Galeopterus variegatus | reverse complement strand
GCTGCACCTGCTCGAAGGCCCTGAGCAGCTCCCACTGCTCTTAGGTTGAAATCCCTCACCCGACCTGGAAGCCCTGCACGGCCTGACATGATTCACTCCCTCCCCACTTCCAACACACCCTCCTCTCCTCTTTGCCACCGTATCCTTCTTCTTCCCACTTGAGTTTTCTTGTTAGCTGCTGTCCTCTGTCAGATCACAGCTCAAGGCTCATTCCCTCATAAACCTCCTTCCCCAGGCCCCATGAACTCTTGCAGACCCTATCACTTCTCTTCCGTGGAATTGGACACGGTTGGTAAATATGAACTGAGAAGCTGCTCGACCTGGCTGGCTGATGCCTTCCTCTCCACTAGACTGTGAGTCCTGCGAGGAAAGCCATGTCTGCTTCACTCATCAGTGCGTGTTGAGCATCTAACACACACTCTAGAACAAAACTGCTACATAATTAGTATTTGTTGAAAAAATGTTTTTGCATGAGCAAAGTATAGAGTCTCATTTTAAAAAGCAGTTTTGCTAATACGTGCAGANTCTTCACTAAATATCAGGCACTGTGTGCATTATGCTAAGTACCAACCATGCACTATCTTGTTGAACATATCCGGGGTTGACTACTACTTGGGGGCATCTGTCAGGGTGCTAGGCAGGAGAGCTGCACACTTTTATCTGTCATCACAGGTTGTCACAACAGCTCTGGAGCAGGAATTCTGTGTGATGGGTGATGAAAAGGAAGCTCAGAAAGCTGACGGACTGTTGGAGCCCACTCAGCCAGTCCAGTGTCCAAGCCCACATCCAACACCTGATCACCTGATTCTCCCTACAGCACTTACTCCAGTGCAACAATTGGCTCAAATTACATGGAAATCTGTATCTCATACTGCTCACCAGACTCCCCACAAGACCGATTTGATCTAAAATGTTTCATTCGCTAGTTTGTGCTTCCAATAAGTATCCACCGTTAGAAGAGAGCGGGAGTCCTTCATGAGCTCAGTAAGATGAGGGAAGTATAGCTTTTCCCTCC
>NW_007746441.1:4929-5239 GCF_000696425.1 Galeopterus variegatus | reverse complement strand
CCTCTTGTTGCTTCAATCCTCGCTGCTGGACATCTTTACAGAATTACTCTGCTTTCCTAACCTTTAAATAGGGCACAAACTGTTTCTAATTTAATACAAATAAGCTTATCCCCAAAATTCATTTTAATGGATTATTTAGAACTTCAACCACATTATCCTAGAGAAACATGACTAGAAATTGTTGCTTTTACAAGCTAGTCTATAAAAGATCATTTTACTCATAAAGTCCTTGAATAAAGTGCTATGACATGGAATCTTCCACACCAGTTACACCTCAAAGGAAGGACTTTTTAACCTACACTTCATTTAG
>NW_007746441.1:2425-2814 GCF_000696425.1 Galeopterus variegatus | reverse complement strand
CTCGTGCAGGACTTAGTTATAAAGTAAGCAGAAAAAGGCTCAACCTTGGAAAATCTGACATCCCAAAGTCAAGGCCCCAAACGGAAATAAGGGGATCCTGAGATTGGAACAGGAATATCTGGGCAAATTTTGAATTCTCGTATTTTTCTGAGCCCTCAGGGTCTGCAGAAGTGACCCACCCCTCCCTATTCATGGGTAGTGCTCCCACTGGCTTAAAGTTGATGCAGAAGCCTCTGCCTTGTAAGACAATATGTATCAACCTCAGAATTTTTCCCCAGATGCTGTCCTGGCCAACAATCAGTAACGAGGTTCACATCCCAACATAACATAGACAGGTGAGGACACATTGGTCTGCTAAGGAAGTATGGCAGATTAAAGACGGAAGCAAA
>NW_007746441.1:0-242 GCF_000696425.1 Galeopterus variegatus | reverse complement strand
GAGCACTGGGGAAAGGGAAAAATCCAGACCCTTCAAGGACCACTAGACACAAGGCCTGAACTGACTTTGAAATACAGGGGCCCAAAGCATCATTACGGTGCCCCTGTTAGAATGGGGTGCATGAGCCCCATGTCTGTGCCCTTGGTCATTTCAGTGGACCCGAAATGTATAATTAGTATGGACATAATTGAGACTGAACACACCACCCAGATCAGTTTGTTGGCCTGTGGCCGAAGTAGAGA
>NW_007746440.1:0-13475 GCF_000696425.1 Galeopterus variegatus | reverse complement strand
ATTAATTTGGTACACTCTAAGTGTCAAGAATTTTATGAAGATGCAAGAAAAAAGTTGTTCATGCCATATCACACACACACACACACTAACACACATACACACACACATATGGAGAGAGAGAGAGAGAGAGAAAGGGTATTTTAGGCAGCTAAGAGGAATTGGGAACATTGCTGAATGAACCAGCACAGTCATCACAATGGGTTAAATTGCACATTTGGGCACAGTTTTAGGAAGCAATTTATTGGAACAATAGCTTCAGAAGACAGCCCTGTACTCAGCTACCTAGGCTCTGACCTTTGATTCCCACCTGAGTGGGCAATGAGACAGCTGGCACCTAGAAAGTCAAATCTTGAAGGGACAGGGCTGAATAACAATAGGTCATGCACTTCAGTAATGATAGGTCATGCATGAAAAATCCCTATTGAAGGATGTGACTTTAGAAGTTGAGATACAAAGACTTTCCAAAACAAAGTCTCCAAGCCAGACATTAGATAAAAAGGAGGACCTTTCTATTGATTTCATGAAACCTCCTTAAATGTTACCTGTGAAACAGTTTGTCTGTCTTACACCTTAGAACACAAATGGCTGTATTAATCTTGTTTCCTTTTGTTTTTCTGCAGCACTAGTAGAATGAAGGAAGTGTGGCATTCATGCAGTGAATGAACAAAAGATTTAAAGAAATTATTGCGACATGTGTGCTATTTATGTTTATACAACACATGGATATAGGGGAACTAGAAATAGAATAACAAAGCCTTAAAAAGAAAAGCATTACTTGTATTAAGAATGGAGTCTATGGGCCGGCCCGGTGGCGCACTGCTACAGTGCGCCGCTTGGGAGCGCGGTGGCGCTCCCACCGAGGGTTCGGATCCCACATGCGGACTGGTTCCCGCTCACTGGCTGAGCGAGGTGTGGGAGCAACACCGAGGGTTGCGATCCCGTTGCCGGTCCCGGTCCGGTACGGGCGTGACACTGAGGGTTGCGATCAGTTGCCGGACACGAAAAAAGACAAAAAAAAAAAAAGGAAAGAAAAAGAATGGAGTCTAACTCGATGACTTAAAGCACTGAAAGTTATTGGCATTAAAATCTGTATCAGATTATTTAAAGGAAGTGAGATATTACTACAGCATATCAAGAAGTATCAGCATCAGTAACGTAGAAGATGCTCAACTAGGCCTTGTGTTCTAAACCAGAAGAGTGATTACTTACCCATAAGGTGTGGCTTGTGGGGCACAATATAGCCACAGAATTCCTTAACCTCAAAGGGTCTTCTCTACTAGGATTCTATGGAGCCTGAAATTCTTTTTTTTTTTTTTTTTTCTCCAGTTTAGGACTGTCTCTAAAAGGATTCCATTAAAAAGAAAATATGTTTTTCTAGAAGAATATAGATAAGAGTGCTATTTGATCTAGGTTACTTTTTCATATGTAGAGAAAAAGCTTGAAATAGAAACAAAACGTTGAGAAAGTGGGAAGAAAGGAAAGAAAGAAAAGGTACAGAAATAGAGAGGCAGGCTCCCCCGTATCTATCCATCCAATCTCTAGACCTGTGCTGTACAAAATGGCAGCCTCTACCCACATGTGGCTATTTACATTTAAATTTAAATTAAGTAAAATAAAAAATTCAGCTGTTCTATCACATTAGGCATATTTCAAGTGCTCAGTAGTCACTTGAGGCTAGTGGTTACCTTACTGGTAGGTGCAGACACAGAACATTTCCATCAATTTCTATTGGACAGCACTGCCCTGATTAATTATTCTTACTGAATGAACATATCATACATGATTCAGAACTGATGGGCTTAAAAAAGATCTAAGAATATTATGCTAGAGAGATGCGAGACCTTGCAGCCTTTCTTGGCTTTGATCTATAAAGAACTAAGACACAGATATTTTGTTACCAAATAACCTTTATGGAAAAAGAGTAAGACGGGTTACAGAGGAAAAGATTTAGACAGGACAAGCAAGAGTTCTCTTTCCTAGCAACACCAAATAAGACAGTTCACCACTGGGAATTGAATGGAAATTGATATTAAAACACGTTCTGTTCTGTAGAGCTCATTGACTACAACCATGTGTTGTACATTCCGTGAGGTTCTCATGGCAGTTGAGATAGGCTTCTCACAAATTTTTTTTATGATCTTTATTGGTTCACTTGATGATGTTTCATAAATCCCATAGACTTTCTTTGCTCTTTTTTTTTTTTCCTTTTTGTTCTTCTAACTGGTAATTTTAAATGACCTGTCTATGGGCTTACTTTTTCCTTTTTTTGCTGGATTGAGTCTGCTGTTCAAGCTCTCTATGGAATTTTTTAGTCCTTTATCATCTTTATAAGTTCCAAGTTACAAAACTCCATGCATTTTATAGACAGGGTAACTACTGTCTGACCATAAGAAATATATGAGAATCAAGATCGTGTAGCTAATTTTTTAAAAAATTTAGTAAGTAATCTAAATTTTAACTAAAGTATATGACTCAGAAGTGCAGATTTTAAAACAACACCATGTTGTATAAGGGGAAAAAAATATCATGAAAGGGTTGTGTTAGCCAGAAATATAAGCAGAGAAGGCCACCATAACAGGACCTCTTGCATTACTTTTGCAATGTTGGGGGAAATGTGGCCTGATTGTAGTTAACAGTAGGCTTAGGATATTTATGGTTTCTATAGATCTCAGTATTCACTCCTGTAAAGTGAAGAGTCTGGTCCAAATAATCTTAGGCCCCCTTAAATCCCACATAATTGTTTAATACTCTAGATTTCTATTAAAAAATTCAGTGTGAAGCCTCTCTAAGGGTTTATTTATTATCTAGTGAAAATGCTCATATTCACACATAGTATTTTACTGCTAAGAAAGGATATCAGTGCACATTAACTAGCCACAAAATTGACAGTTAACAAATTGACTCACTAGACAATTTCTCCAATGCATTGAACCCTAACAGGTTTTTCTTTAATTAAAAAGAAATTACAAAAAAAAAAGAAAAAAATAGAATTTTTTTTGGCCAGATTCACCATGTAAATAATTTTTGTGTGGATGTGTCATCTTGTGCATGTGTGTTGTTTTTGCCCTATCCTCTCCCCCAAGCTAAACATGTTTATGCTTGAAGCTGTTTTGTGAGTCCCAGGAAAGCGTTTGAAGAAAATTTGAAATCTCTGCCAAAAACTATAATCATCACCAAGCTTGGTCATAAACTTTAATTGGAAAACCGATATTAAGTATGTATCTTTATTACATTTGGAAAGCATGAATAATATATGTAATCATCCAAAGGCTGAGCTATGATGTTGCTTTATTATTCTAATATAAATGGAAGTGCACTATATTATCAATTAGTGTTCAGTTTCTTTGGAAGAGCAAGAAAAAAAAAATCTGTTGGACCTCAGCTGATGATTTACATTCTCAAACATCTTTATTCACAAGCCTAAAAAGCAAGCTGGTAACAGTCACCAAAGCAGTTGCCAAGACAACTTATCCCTGGATTTAGTATTACTACATCAGGAGAGCCACTTATAAGGAATTTAATTAACTAACACCTTATCCTCCTTAGCAAAAAAATGATGGATTTTCTTTCAACTCAAAGTCTCTAAAGAATGAGATTCAATGGAGTCAAGGTAGACACAGACCCACAAGATATACTCACACACACACTCACAGGTGCTGAGTAATTATAAAATAATGAAGCTAGTTTTCAGATGGGGGTTATAAAAAAATTGTCCTCACCAGTTCATGCATGTTTGATGAATGAATGTGAAGAAATCTGCAGCTAGGGTTTTCCATATACCTATGTTATACAAAAATAATTTAATGTATTTTCACATATATGTACATGTATTACACACATTTTATTTACTTACTTTCCTTTTTCTTCTCTCCTCAAAAAGGAATGGGTAGTTATAGAAAAGTTAATTGAAACAAAAAAAAGCTAGCATAAAAAGAAAGATAAATCATACATAAAATTGATAGGAATCTTAGAATTGTTATGACCATGCTTCATAACTGGCTCTGAGCTTCCAAGTAACCATGGCAATAATGGGAATGAAACAAATTGCATGGCTTAAATTATTCCCCACAGAAAGAAATGCTTTTACTATTCTAAATTCTAAAAAAAAAAAAAAAAAAAAAGGGGGGGAAAATTATGGATATTTTTGACTAAGATTATAAAATTCCTATACTTTGTATTTATGGTCTTTACATGCTTTTTTCTCATTTAATCTCACCACTTATCTCTAACATCCAATATCTACAGAGCTGTTAGAAAGCGCTGTACAAATATTATTTAATAGTATTAGTTAGCATATACCTGGATTATACTTTCTTCTTTTCCACATGCTGCTCCCGTAAATTAATGTCCAACCTAAAGCACAGAATTTGGAGTTGAGCACCAAGCTTTCACACCCTGCAGATGGTGACTCCATCGCACTCTTTCAGATGGTTTTTCCCCAAGATGGGTAATATTTGAGTAATTCTCTCTATACTTTGAGAACTCAAAATATACTTAGTGAAAGCTCTGTATTCACACGCTCACAGCTACAGAACTGTACAGTGTTTTGTCCTTCTTAAAAATATTTTG
This sequence comes from Galeopterus variegatus, assembly GCF_000696425.1. Taxonomy (NCBI): domain Eukaryota; kingdom Metazoa; phylum Chordata; class Mammalia; order Dermoptera; family Cynocephalidae; genus Galeopterus; species Galeopterus variegatus. The sequence goes on along the minus strand of NW_007746440.1, from coordinate 8,906 downwards.
AAACTTCAATTCTCACAATGAAAAAGGGCAAGCAGGCAAATACTGCTTTTCCAACTATATACATTAAGAAATCTGGGTTTTGTTAGAACACAAGTTTTTTTGACCCTCGCCATAGGCCTCTGTGCATATATTTCCTTTCATCCAGTATATAATCTGGCAATCAAACCATAACTCACATACCTTTAAGATATTTTTTAGTCTGTCTGAATAGGAAAGCAATGACAATATAATTTCAGAATATTCCTAATTATCTGCCTCAGTATATAACTTTGAGCTGGCCAATTCTAGCTTGTTTATCTATCAGGTAGTGTTACTCTTCTGACTTTGTTCTTCATTTCCAAAGGTCTTCAAAACCAAAGGTTTTTTGGTTTTTCTAGATCCCTTGTATTTCCATTAGAATTTTAGACTTAGTCAATTTCTACCAAAATATTCTGTTAGAATTTTGATTAGGATTGTGATGAATACTTAGATCACTTTGAAGATAATTTACATTTTAATAATATTGAGTTCTCCATTTAACAAAAAACTACAGAAAGAACCACCACATAATCCAGCAATCCCACTACTAGGTATATACCCAAAAGAACAGAAATCAACATGCCGAAGAGATACCTGCACTGCCATGTTTATTGCAGCTATATTCACTATAGCAAAGATTTGGAACCAACCTAAATGTCCATCAATGAATGATTGGATAAAGAAAATGTAGTATATGTATACAATGGAATACTACTCTGCCATAAAAAAAGAAAGAAATTATGCCATTTGCAGCAACATGGATGAGTTTAGAGAAAATGATGTTAAGTGACATTGGCTGGGCACAGAAAGAGAAATAGCACATGTTCTACTCATATGTGGAAGCTAAAAAAGTTAATCCCATAGAAGTAGACAGTAAAATAGTCTTTACTAGAGACTAGTTAGGGGAGGCTAGAAAGGGGAGAGGGAAGATGGTCAGTGGATACAAAATTGTAGAGATATAGGAAGAATAAGATCTAATGCTCTACAACAATACAGAGAGACTACAGTCAACAACAAATCACTTTATAAGTTCAAGTAGCTAGTCAAGAGGATGTTGAATGTTCCCAACACAAAGAGGCAACAAATGTTTGAGGTGATGGATATGCTAAAATACCCTGATGTGATCATTGCACACTGTACAAAAATGTACCCAAATATCACATTGTACTCCATAAATATATACAATTATCATGGGTCAGTCAAGAAAAAAATAAATAAAGTGACAGGAGTAGATTAGAGGTTACCAGAAATGGGGGAAGGGAGAAAGAATAATGAGAAATATCCTGCTTAATGGGTACAGAGTCTATGTTTAGGATGACAAAAAAGTTTTGGAAATAGATAGAGGTAGTAGTCACACAGCACTGTTGGTATAATTAATTCCATACAATTGTATGTGTTTAAATGATTAAAATGGCAATCCTTATGTTATATACGTTTTACCACAATTTTAAAAAATGAAAAAAAATAAAGTAAAATTACCCAAAATAAGAAAGAATGAAAATATTAAAATTAATAATAATATTAATAATAATAAAAGTCCCCCAGTCCCTAGACAAGCTATATATCTCCATTTACTTGGGTCTTCTTTAATTTCTTACAGACACATTTTGTAGTTTTCAATTTACAGAACTTTCTAATCTTTTATTAGATCTCTCCCAAAGTATTTCATATTTTTATGCAACTATAAATTACATTATTTCAATTTCCAAATATTCATTGCTAATATATTTAAATACAATTGAGTTTTGTGTATTAGTCTGCATCCCAAAACTTTGCTAAACTTAACTGTTAGTTCTAAGAGCTTTTTTGTAAACTTCACTGGATTTTCTGCTTAGAAAATTAGGCTACCTACAAGTAAAGAAAGGTTTACTTCATCCTTTCCCATCTGGATTTTTTTCCTTGCCTAATTGCATTGGCTAGAACCTCCAGTACAATATTGGATAGAAGTGATAAGAGCAGATTCCCTGTCTTTGTACTGATCTTGGCAGGGAATAATTCTTCCTTTCACCACTAAATATAATGGTACCTGCAAGTTTTTCATAGATGCCCTTTATTAGGTTGAGTGAGCTCAACCTAATTTTCTGAGAGTTTTTGTCAAGAATTGATGTTGCATTTTTCTCTGCCCTTGTGCCATTTTCTCACATGCATGCCCTGATCAATACTCAGCTGATGCCTAGTGGGGTAAACTCTCCAGCTTTTCAAGGTTCTCTCCGTGTACTGCTCTCGTTTCTCCAGTACTTTGCCTCATAAACTCCTTGGCTTCCTCAGATTTTCAAGTCCATTTCCCAAATGCAGAGAGAACACTAGGCTCAGCCTGGGTCCCACCTACCAACAACACAACCCGAAAACTCTCTCAAGGCACTGAGTTTGGATAACTGAAGGACTCACCTCATCTGCTTGTCTCTCAGAGATTATTGCCTTTTGTTGTCTGATGTCCAATGTCTTAAAAAATATTGTGTCATATGTTTTGTCCAATTTTGCAGTTGTTTCTGCAGAAGAGTTAACATAGTTCCTATTACCCCATCTTGGCTGGAAGCAGCAATCTCTCCTGGATAATTTTTATACATGCACATTCTTAGGGAGTATTCTATATGTAATTATGTGGTAAGTCTTAAAAACCTGCATATTTTCAAAACTCTCATTGAATTTATTGATAATCCTGGCTTATGAAGTACATATTTATTCCCTGTTTTATAGATAAGGAAACCTGAAGTCTGTGGGCCAAGTTTTAGAGCATGACTATAACCCTGAACCCAGGATCTCTGATCCTCTAGTCTTGACTTCTTCTCTCCCCAATGTGTACCACCAGTGACAGTGTCTGCTACATGAGTGCTAATGCTGGAAATCCTAATTTAATTTACTATACATTTCAATAATCTTAATCATTTAAAAATTAGAAAGACTAACTGTAACAGAAATTAGGTTGCTTAATAGAAATTGGATGCTTCTTGCACCACTGTAAATATTACTTGCTTGTACCAGAAAAGGAAGGGATAATGAAAGCTCTATTGTATGTGTAAGATGTGATCATCTTCTTAAAGGGAAAGCCATCAAGATTTTGATGCAGAAAATATTTACAAGCTGTCTGTCCTCTTTTTGTCTTTTAAGTGTTACTGGATACCTGTTCAAGGTAGTACCACCTCAGTAACTGTGTTTCACTGGTTATTCTTAGACATGCACTGAAACAGAGCTGAGTAATCACCTCCTCCATGATGTCTCCTCACAAAATTCTGGGCAACTTTAGTGCTCCATTCCTGAAGGCTTATTGTTCAGGGTACATAACACTATTTTATCCTCCTTCATGGTATACTGAGAATTTGTATTTTTATGAATAACACCTGTATCTGTATATTCTTATGTAAATTTTCCCAGAAAACCTACTTCATGGAAATTATTGATTTAGTATATCCATTCCTCTTTTTCAGTTATTTTAGAAATATTCAGAAATCTAGAATATATGATAATATATTGCATAATATGAAAATATAATTATGAATAAACTTATGATTATATATTTAAATGTATATAATATGAATATAGATTTATTTCTTTTTCTCTGGTATCTGCCTGGGGATATTTGAAAAACAGATAACTGAGTTATATTAAGTTTAATTAATATTAAACGGCATTAAGTTGGCAAGTCTTCTGTCTCCTGTGCTGCCAAATTTCTGATCTCATGGGTATCTCATGGCTTTCAGTGCCTGAATGTGTGGGGAGTTGTTTCCATTTAGGAGTCTTTTATACTGAACATGTCTTCACTCTACAGCTACAATTCCTCAGGATTTCCCATGTATCCTCCAACAATGCTGATTTTTAGAAAGTCAAAGAAAATCACTTCCTAATCCATCCACACAAATGTTAACTCATAAGGAAATTTTTTCCCTTTGCTCTTCAGATCATCTTATAAATTATTCATAGCCTGTCAAACTTACTGCATAAACAAAATACTGGAGTTTTGTTACAGTTCATAGTTTGATTTTAAGCCCAAACTATATGTTAACTGTGAGGTTTGACTAACTCTGAGAATTTAAACCTATAGGTGGGCTGGGCTACGTGTATATATGCAGCCTAAACTCAGACTGTCTCACCAATCTCAATACAGACCTTGATTATCCACAAACCCAGCTGATGATGAAATCAACCTCCTGAAACTGAGGTTCATGACATATTTTGTCTGAAGAAGGCATTAGAGATCATCGACTCCTATATTTTTCAAATGAGTGGGGGGAGGGGAGATGGTGGTAATCGGAATTTTCCAGGGCAGTAAGGAAAAGAATGGAGAAGTTTTGAGCATATTTAGTTTGAAAAGACCCCCAAGGACATCCTTTGTAACCTCCCACAAGTTGCAAATTACTGATTCAAGCAATGTTTTACAGCCCCAGCTACAATTCAGATCATCTGAGGGGCTTTCAAAAATACTTACCACCTGGATCATGTCACAGACCAAATTAGAATGTCTGGGTTGGACACAGCCCCAGTACTTTAAAGAATGACTAAAGAGAGCCTAAGTCCACAGAGAAAGTGTGACTTGCTAACACTGGATCCAGGAAAAGTATCCAGATCCCATAAGACTGGCCACAAGGAAAGTTCCTTCCACCTCTCTCTAGACATCTCTACAAGTTAGAATTGCTGTGCCCTCAAGGAAAAGAAGGCAAAATAATCTGTAAATAAACAATTTTTTAAATTGTGGTAAAATATACATAAAATTTACCATCTTCATCATTTTTAAGTATACAGTTCAGCAGTGTTAATTATATTCAAATTGTTTGACAACAGATCTCTAGAAGATGTTTATCTTGCAAGGCTGAAACTCTCAACTTCTCTGAACCTCAATTATCTCATTTGTAGATCAGAAACAACAGTTATATCTCAAATTGTTCTTGAGCAGAATAAATCAGATACAACAGGAGATTGGCTAACAAGCTTTTGTACATCAAGGCCCTCAATAAGTCTTAACTTCTTTACATCTAATCCAGGAGAGAAACCTCCTCATTCACATCTTGTTAGGTCAATGCTAAAACATTGGTCATATCTATGCAGACTTTAGTTTTGTTCTGTAGAATATGGTTATTTAGATTTTGCTATTGTGAGAACAGATTAAACAATAAGAAGAAAATCTCCCTTTTTATGCAACAGTCACTAGTTTGAACAATTGTGTTGATTCGGTAAGTAGGGTGAGGAGGAAAACAAATGCTACAGCAGAAGCACTGGCTGAGAAATCAGACAATCCCCATTACTCCTCAGCCAATAGCGGGGACACCCGTACTCCTTAGAGTGGCACTGAGCTTGATCAGCTGTAATTGCTGACCAAGGGTAAGGTGGGTGATCAGAAAAAATGTGAAGAGTAAAGAATGCAGGAACTAAGGTTTATTGACATTTTTAAAACTTTGTGTCTAGTGCAGATTTAGCTGGCTCAAATATATTATTTCATTTAAACTTCCTAAAAATCCTAGAAAGCAGATAACATTAGTAGCATTTTGTAAATGAGGAAAATAAGCTCACAGAATATTTCCAGTCCCCATAAAATTAAAAGTGTTTAGAATACAAACTATTTGAGAAGGACAGAGGCAGATGGGACAGTCAAGATTGTCTGGACAGGGATGGTAAATGGGTTTAATCTCATGCCATAACTGTGATGTTTTGGTAGGAATGTGTTGAGAAGGATTATGAGACTGTATCTGGACTCGGTGGTATAAAGTGTCTTGGTCATTAGTAATGCCTGCCGCAGGCACTGGAGAAGTTGTGGTGGCATGGACGGTAGATATTTGCCCTCTTGATCTAGTCTCCTTTTTTTACAGAATGCATAGCTACTAAGAAGTTAATACAGTTACAATTCATAGAGTGAACTATTGCCAAAGCCTGCTTTTAATCTTAAAGTTACTGATGCTTAGCACGAGGCAACATTTACTGTGTGGAAAACCAACCAATCAACAAATAAAAAGCAAAATAAAACAAAAAGAAATAAAGTTATTTACATTTCAGGCATTCACAGTAAAATTATTAAGCTTAAAGGGTTCTTCTTAAAACCCGTAAAATCATAGTGAACATTTCAAACTTTAGCATGCATCAATATCTCCGGGAAAGCTTTTAAAATACAAATTGCTGAGCCCAACCCACAGAATTTCTGATTCAGTGGGTCTGGGATGGAACCTGGGATGGAGGATTTGCAAGTTTCCAGATTTGGCTGATGCTGCTGTTCTGAGATCACCCTTTGAGGTCTGCCACCATTGAGGGCAGCCTGATAGTGACTTTGCCTAAATGATTGGTCTGGTTTCTCTTAAAATGAAATGAATTATTCAAACATACTTTTTAAAAAATAGGTCCAGGAGTATTAATCTGAAACCCCCATAAGGTTTGTTAATAAGAAGTTCCGAAAACTGAATCAAAAGTTGTTTAATCATGCTTTGCTCTTTTAGCATATACGCTAAAACTGGAATGATACAGTGAGGATTAGCATGGCCACTGTGCAAGGATGACATGCAAATTCATGAAGCATTTCCTATTTCTTGGAACCCATTATTGGTGGAAATGTAAAATGGTACAGCCTCCATGGAAAACATTATGGAGGTTCCTCAAAAAATTAAAAATAGAATTACAATATGATCCAGCAATCCTACTTTTGGGGTATATATCCAAAATAATTTAAAGCAGGACCCTGAAGAGAAACTTGCATAACCATGTTCATTGCAGCATTATTCACAATAGCCAAGAGGTGGAAGTAATTAAATGCCCACTGACAGATGAATTGATAGAGAAATGTGATATATGCATACGATGAAATATTATTCAACTTTTAAAAAATGAATGTTGAGAGGTCAGGGCAGGAGGAAAACCTAAACTGTGTCCAATAATGGGATTCTGACATAGAAGGGCAGATGGTTGAACTACAGGGAAATCAACTGAAGACTGCAGAGACGCTGCAGGAGAATTCACTGGATACTCAACAGGTCCTGATTCATCATCTTGGGTACAAATTCATTTTAACGTTTTTTAAAATTTATTTATTTTTTAATTGACATGTATTGACTGTACATTTTTATAGGGTATAGAATTATACTTCAATACATGTACACAGTGTGTGATGATAAAATTAGGGTAATTAGCATATTCATTATTTCAAAAATGTGTTATTTCTTTGTGATGAGAACATTTGAGGCCCTCTCTTCTAGCCATTTGAGAACATACAATAAATTATTAGTAATTACAGATGCCTAGCAGTACTGTATACCACTAGAACTTGTTTTTCCTATCTAGTTGTAATTTTGTGTCCATTAACCAACCTCTCCCTATCCCCCCAAATTCATTTTAATATTAGCAGTGAATCACCCTGCGGCAACATAACATCTACTGCAAAAATCCCTTTCTTCACTTTTTTTTCTCCCTCCCATGATCACTCTAAGAACCCCGGCATTGTTTCTTGTCTTTGGCCCAAGGAGTTACAATCATGTTGGGGAGAGAGGACATAAAAGCAGCCCAATGTGCCAGGATGCCCTCTTCTCCCTAGCCATCATTACTGTCACTGGACCATAGCATCCCTCCCAGTTCAACCGTCCCTGAATGCAATAGTGACTGAAACAAAAACCATTATTAGTTTAAGAGGAAGGTTTCCTTTCTAGGGAGTAAGCCATTCTCTCTTTATATAACCTGCTATGGACACATGAGATGTGTGGCCTTGAGTCCAATGCCACAACTCGAGTGCTCATGACCTACATCCACACACGCAAACACATATGCATGGAGATTTTCACGAGAGTCTTCAACAGGACAGGTAGGCAAAATTAGAAAGGATTCTAGCATCAGCCACACATTGTGCCCAGAACTAGATCTCTCTGAAATGGGTGAGGGGGGCAGGCATAAAACTACTTGATTCTACTCCAAAAGGTTGTTTCTATTTCTGCTTTCCATTCCCTAAAAAGCCAAGAATTAAAAAAAAAAAAAAATCCCCACTGAGGCCACTGCTGTAACTTGCTCTTCCATTCCACTCAGCTGACAGTGGCTATGCCTGTCCTTGCCTATCTCCACAAGGTCAGGGGAATTTCATCTTCTCCCTTCCACCTTCTCTTCCACCTCCAGGACCAAGGTCCGGCTTCCCGTATTTCCCTCTTGTATCCTAAGTCAATTACTACTCCCCTTCTCCTCTTTCTTGATTCATCACTTATTTCAACAGATGTTTATTGAGTCCCTTGTATGAGCTAGGCACTATTCCAAACACTGGGAATAAAAGAGTGAACAGAAGACAATCCTGCTTTCATAGAGCTTACATTCTAGTCCCAAGATCTACCTTATTTCCTGCCCCAATTATTGGTAATTCAAAAGAAACCCCATCCTATCTTGTCTCCACATCCCTCACAGATAACATCCTAAATAAAACAGCATGTCTTGGTATATTTTCAAGGTCTACACTGGTTAGTGTTATTTATAGTTACCCTGCAAAATTTTTAAAGGAAGAAAAAAGATTTGACACGTCAGGAACAAAATTCTATTTCAGAACACAAGAGTTAGAATAGGAAATAATCCTTATGGGTGCCGTGTGGAGACTGTTTCTTGAATCAGTTTCAAACAAGCCTCTCAGGACTGCATATAAACCAAAGGATGACAAAACCTCAGGGCTCAAGCAGAAATACCTTGGAAGCCTTCTCAGATGGTGCATTCTACTGGATGGAATTAGGGATGGAATCCACTGCTTCATTGCCTTTTCCTACATCCCGTAATAATTCCAAGAACCCTACCTTGTCTCTCTTAGCTACCAAGACCAATGAAGTCTTGGATAGATGGATTTATCCAGAAATTCATTAAGTGTTGATAAGAAAAAGGAAGAGCCTTGGTGGCAGGAGCCATGTGTCCCCCATGTAGAGAAGCTATGACAGTGGTGTGGTCAGAAGCCTGTA
>NW_007746439.1:12958-13477 GCF_000696425.1 Galeopterus variegatus | reverse complement strand
CCAGGGGTCTCCCTCCTGCAGCCCCCACCCCTTCCTGTCCTCCCTCTGCTCTGGCTAAGCCGAGCCCAGAGAGACAGAGAACAGCAATGTGGGGTTGTGGGTGAATTCAGGCTTAATATCTTTGTAACCATATTGCAAAAGGGCATGCCTAAGACGGCGCCTAACGCTTAATCTTTCTCTTTTATTGCTTTTTCTCTTGTATGATTTAACCTTGCACTAGGTATCAAGCTAGATAAATAAAAACTTTTATTTCAGATTAGCCCCAGCTGGGGGCTGCCTTGAAAACTGAGCAGTCATCCAGGGAGTCAGATGATAAAGGGAGCTGGGGATCTGAGCTTAGAGGGGCTCGTCTCAGGTTCAAAGCCACCAAAAGATACTGGAGAACTTTTCTGAGATGGGAGCAACAAGGATGTCCTTCTATGCCCACAGCTAGGGAGGCGGAGGCAGGCAGCTGAAATCTCCCTAGTCCAGCCCTCCCAACTCCCTTCCTAAATGCCTCCTCACCCTGGGATTTTTTTT
>NW_007746439.1:10274-11129 GCF_000696425.1 Galeopterus variegatus | reverse complement strand
CATCCTCACCATGTGACACCCTGCATTGTTGTAGAAGAAAGCCCACACCAGATGTGTTTCCCGGACTTTTGACTCCCTGGCCTCTGAAACTGTAAGAAATAAATTTCGTTTCTTTATAAATTACTCAGTTTCAGGTACTCTTTTTTTTTTTAAGCAGCTGGCTGGTACAGGGATCAAATCCTGGACCTTGGTGTTATCAGCACCACGTTCTAACCAACTGAGCTAACCGGCCAGCCTCCCAGTTTCAGGTATTCTTTTACAAGCAACAGAAATGGACTAATTACAGCAGATGTGGGGAAGACAGGATCAGAGAGGGAGAGTCTCAGACCGTGTTGCCGTGAAACATCTTAAAAGTCCACTGACCAATGTTGCTGATGGGAAAGAGGTAAGGGGCAGGCCCCATTCTTGACAAAGAGCATCCGGCCTCATTAGAGGCGAGCGGAAGGACCAGGAACATGAGCAGGGCAGAAACGACTCTGGTTTTTCACACAGGCGGACTGGCTGGTGGGACACATGCTCTGGAGAGAGCAAGGAGGAAAACCAAGGGAAGGAATGAGCAAAGCTTTCCTGCTGGTCACCAGGGACAACTGAGTGTTGGTGTCCTATGTTGTTTCGTATAGCGGTGGGAAAAAACTGTAAATAATATGCCGGGGTATTTATATAATTAATTAAAACCCCTCCAGAGGCTCTGTTCCTGGGTATTTTTGAAAGAAGAGGGCCATGGGGCACTGAAGGGCTAAAGCTTGGGCAGCACATTCATCCCAGCCGGAGAGAGGGTACGTGTCAACTGCTAGAGCTGCCAGAGGGCAGGTGAGAGAGGCTTGGAGGCCCACCGTGTGCTGGGATCACTTACTG
>NW_007746439.1:7649-8461 GCF_000696425.1 Galeopterus variegatus | reverse complement strand
GGTAAGATATGTTTCACCCCCTCCCAGTATAAAATTTCATCCCCTTGGGGATGACATCACCCTGTTGAGAACACATGCTCTTCCAGAGGAGAGCTTCTCAAAGTGTGGTCCCCAGACCAGCAGCATCAGGAGCACCTGGGCCCACATCAGTTTCTGATTCAGTAGGTTTAGGGTGGGGTGCAAAATTTGGCATTTCCATAACTCGCCAAAGTGTAGACCATACTTTGGGAACTACTATAATCATGAAAACTGGGTAGGTCTGGAACCTGAGAGACTTGGGTTCAAATGCTAAGTGGCTGGGACCATTGGCTAATCTATGTCAACTCTCCGAGCCTGGCTTTCCTTGTCTACAAAACGAAGTGACTTTATCTCCTTCACAGACTGTTGTGAGGGATAACGGTGTCCAGCATGTGCCTGGCACATGGCAGGNGAAGAGACCGGGCCTCTCAGCCTGGAGAGAGGACAACGGAGTGGTCTGGACGGAGATGGAGCTGCAGTGCAGAAGTAGCGGGCAGCTCTGGCGTGGGCCTGCTCACCAAAGCCACGTGTCCATGTGGCAAGGGCCCTTCTGATGCTGGAGAGGATCCATTTAGTGTCAATTACAGGAAGGAGAATCAAAGGACAGAACTCATCAGTCTAATGTGTGTGGAAAATGAAAATGCTTCCAATGGGGGAAAGGGTTCAGACGGCATCAGAACCACCTGGAGGGCTTGTTAAAACAGTGTTCTGGGCCCCACTCACAGAGCGTCTGGTCCAGTCATTCTGGGGTGGGCCTGCATGTCTAGCAGGTTCGCAGGTGATGCTGATGCAGC
>NW_007746439.1:5327-5658 GCF_000696425.1 Galeopterus variegatus | reverse complement strand
ACAGACGGTCACACAGCTGGACAGTGGCAGAAGCTAAGCTGAGGCAATCTAACTATAAGACAGAGCTGTTCAAAGAAAGAATATGAGCATATGTGTAATTTTAAATGCTCTTGTAGCCACAAAAAAAGAGAAATAGGTAAAATTGATTTTAATAATATTGTATTTTACCCAGTATATCCAAAATACTATCATTTCAACATGTCATCAATGTCAAACATTATTTTATCATCTTTTTTGTATACTAAGTCTTCAAAATCCTGCATGCTATACTTACAGCACATCTCAGTTCAGACTAGCCACATTCCAAGTGCTCAGTAGCCACATGGACAAC
>NW_007746439.1:3008-3458 GCF_000696425.1 Galeopterus variegatus | reverse complement strand
GGAGAGGGCTGCAACCAAATGTCCCCAGAGAGGCAGGCATGTGAGACCAGACCCTTGGCAGATAATGTGCTTTGCAGCATGTCTACACTAGCAGAGGGAAGCAGAAACAAGGCCAAATCCTAGCCTGCTGCCCACCTGCTCCCTGGGGACTTTGCCCTCCTGCCCTCTGCCTGCTCTAGGCTCACACTGAGGCTGGCTCTCAAGGAGACCACACCAGCCAGGGCCCGGGGAGGAGAGTGGGCGGGAGCCAGGTGGGGGGCCAGCCTCATGGAGCCAGGTGCTCAGGGTAGGCAGGAAAGATGAAGAAAGGGCTGCCCTTTCCTGAAGCCGCTTACCACCTGATGGGGCCTTGGGTAGGGTGGTGACAAATACCCATGAGATGGTTAGAGGGCCACCCTATAAGCACGGTCCAAGTGCTAGTTTACCAAGGATAGCACATATTCGTCATGG
>NW_007746439.1:528-962 GCF_000696425.1 Galeopterus variegatus | reverse complement strand
GTTCGCAGGATGTGGAGTGTGGTAGCGAGGAGCAATGTGGTGGAAACGGACCTGGTGGCCTGACATCCTCCTGGCCATCAGTCCGGCCTACGCAGACGCAACAGACTGACCTTTCACCAGCTAGTGAGCTGAACAGGGAGGCCACGTGTGGGGTGTGTACGGGAATGGGCTGGGGACACAGCCAGAGTCTGCGTAGGTGAGCATCCTCTCACTGGATCCCTCACCAGCAACCTTGCTCCTAAACCCCCCAGCCCTGGAACAGACAAAGGGAGGTGCCATTTTGTCAGTCTTTGGGTGGGGATGTGGGTCAGGGATCTTACCACCCAGAGCCATCTCTGCAGTTAGTCACTATTCTGCTCAACCAAGGGATCTAGATTGGGCAAGGGGGTTATGTGCCTCCCCCAGCAACACTGCGGATGAGACGTGAATCCCAA
>NW_007746439.1:0-241 GCF_000696425.1 Galeopterus variegatus | reverse complement strand
GAGAAATGTTCAAAAAAGGGGGAGAAGTCCACCTGGAGGAATAGGAAAGGGTTGTATGGTTGGTGACATTTAGGATGGATTGTGAAGAATGATGGACTGGATGTTGCCAGGGAGAGAAAACGAAAAGGAAAGTGCTCCAGGTAGAAGACACAGCACAGTCCAGGGCTTGGAGGCATTGTTCTGGGAAGAGATCCTGGCATCCAATGGGCACATTCAAATAGCAATTGATTGGTTGGCTGAT
>NW_007746438.1:14006-15552 GCF_000696425.1 Galeopterus variegatus | reverse complement strand
GAGTTTACTTAGATCGATGAGCTCGGTCTGATGACTTTACTTTGATCGATGAGCTCAGTACGATGAGTTTACTTAGATCGATGAGCTTGGTCTGAAGAGTTTACTTAGATTGAAGAGCTTCGTCTGATGAGTATAGGTAGATCGATTACCTGTGTCCGATGTGTTTACTTAGATCGATGAGCTTGGTCTGATGAGTTTTCTTAGATCGATGAGGTTAGTCTCATGAGTTTACTTCGATCGAGGAGCTGGGTCTGCTGAGTTTAATTAGATCGATGTGCTTGGTGGGTTGAGTTTACTTAGATCAATGAGCTTGGTGGGATGAGTTTACTTAGATCAAAGGGCTTGGTCTGATGACTTCACTTAGATAGATGAGCTTGGTCTGATGAGTTTACTTACGTCGATGAGCTCAGTACGATGAGTTTACTTAGATCGATGAGCTCGGTCTGATGACTTTACTTAGATCGATGTGCTTGGTCTGATGAGTTTACTTAGATCGATGTGCTTGGTGGGTTGAGTTTAATTAGATCGATGGGCTTGGTATGATGAGTTTATTAGTTCGTTTAGCTCCGTCCGATGTGTTTACTTCGATTGATGAGCTTGGTGTGTTGATTTTACTTAGATCGAATAAGTTGGTCTGATGAGTTTACTTAGATCGATTAGCTTGCTCTGATGAGTTTGTTACATCGATGAGCTTAGTCTGAGGAGTTTACTTAGATCGAAGAGCTCCGTCCGATGAGTTTAATTAGATCGATGAGCTCGGACTGATGAGTTTACTTAGATCGAAAAACTTGGTCTGATGAGTTAACTTAGACCAATGTCCTTAGTCTGATGAGTTTATTTTCATCGATCATCTTGGTCTGAAGAGATAACTTAGATCGATTAGCTTGGTTTGATGAGTTTACTTACATCGATGTGCTTGGTCTTTTGCGTTTACTTAGATTGGTGAGCTTGCTCTGTTGAGTTTATTGAGATCAATGAGCTAGCTCCGTTGAGTTTACTTAGATCGATGACCTTGGTCGGTTGAGTTTTCCTAGATCGCCTAGCTGTGTCTGATTAGTTTTCCTAGATCAATTTGTTGGGTCTGAATAGTTTTCCTAGATCGATTAGTTGGGTCTTATTACTTTTCCTAGATCGACTACCTTGGTCTGAGTAGTTCTGCTAGATCGATTTTCTTGGTCTGGTTAGTTTTACGAGATCGATTAGTTTGTTCTGATTTGTTTTCCAAGATCGATTCGCTTTGTCTGATTAGATTTTCCTTGATCGATTAGTCAGGTCAGATTATTTTTCCTAGACTGATTAGCCTGGTCTGATGATTTTTCCTAGATTAATTGAGTTGGTTTGATTAGTTTTCCTAAATCAATTAGCTTAGTCTGATTATTTTTCCTAGATCAATTAGAGTTGGTTTGATTAGTTTTCCTAGATCAGTTAGCTTAGTCTGATTATTTTTCCTTGATCGATTAGCTTGGGCCGATGAGTTTACTTAGATCGATGAGCATGGTCTGATGAGTTTACTTAGATCGAAAAACTTGGTCTGATGAGTTAACTT
>NW_007746438.1:13023-13336 GCF_000696425.1 Galeopterus variegatus | reverse complement strand
TAGTTAGATCGAAGGGCATGGTCTGCTGAGTTTTCATAGATCGATGAGCTTGGTCTGATGAGTTTACTTAGATCGAAAAACTTGGTCTGATGAGTTAACTTAGACCAATGTCCTTAGTCTGATGAGTTTATTTTCATCGATCATCTTGGTCTGAATAGATAACTTAGATCGATTAGTTTGGGCCGATGAGTTTACTTAGATCGATGAGCTTGGTGTGATGAGTTTAGTTAGATCGAAGGGCATGGTCTGCTGAGTTTTCATAGATCGATGAGCTTGGTCTGATGAGTTTACTTAGAGCGATGAGTTTGTTCTG
>NW_007746438.1:7851-8442 GCF_000696425.1 Galeopterus variegatus | reverse complement strand
AATAGCTGTGTCTGATTAGTTTTCCTAGATCAATATGTTGGGTCTGAATAGTTTTCCTAGATCGATTCGTTGGGTCTGATAAGTTTTCCTAGATCAACTATCTTGGTCTGATTAGTTCTCCTAGATCGATTTTCTTGGTCTGGTTAGTTTTACGAGATCGATTGTTTGGTCTGATTTGTTTTTCCGAGATCGATTCGCTTGGTCTGATTAGATGTTCCTTGATCTATTAGTCAGGTCTGATTATTTTTCCTAGACCGATTAGCCTGGTCTGATTATTTTTCCTAGATTAATTGAGTTGGTTTGATTAGTTTTCCTAGATCAATTAGCTTAGTCTGATTATTTTTCCTAGATCAATTAGCTTGGTCTGACGAGTTTACTTAGATCGATTAGCTCTGTACGATGAGTTCACTTAGATCGATTAGCTTGGGCCGATGAGTTTACTTAGATCGATGAGCTTGGTGTGATGAGTTTAGTTAGATCGAAGGGCTTGGTCTGCTGAGTTCTCTTAGATCGATTAGCTTTCTCTGATTAGTTTACTTAGATCGATGGGCTTGGTCTGTTGAGTTTACTTAGATCGATTAGTTTGCTCTG
>NW_007746438.1:4049-4362 GCF_000696425.1 Galeopterus variegatus | reverse complement strand
TGATCTCGGTCTGATGAGTTTACTTAGATCGATGTGCTTGGTCTGATGAGTTTACTCAGATCGATGATCTCGGTCTGATGAGTTTACTTAGATCGATGTGCTTGGTCTGATGAGTTTACTCAGATCGATGATCTCGGTCTGATGAATTTACATAGATCAATGTGCTTGGTCTGATCAGTTTACTTATATCGATGATCTCGGTCTGATGAGTTTACTTAGATCGATGTGCTTGGTCTGATGAGTTTACTAAGATCGATGATCTTGGTCAGATGAGTTTACTTAGATCGATGTGCTTGGTCTGATGAGTTTACGT
>NW_007746438.1:1616-3078 GCF_000696425.1 Galeopterus variegatus | reverse complement strand
CAAGGTGCTTGGTCTGTTGAGTTTACTTAGATCGATTAGCTTTCAGTGATGAGTTTACTTAGATCGATGTGCTCGGTCTGATGAGTTTCCTTGAATCGATGTGCTTGGTCTGATGAGTTTACATAGATCGATGAGCTTGGTGTGTTGAGTTTCCTTAGATCGATTAGCTTGCTCTGATGAGTTTACTCAGATCAATGATCTCGGTCTGATGAGTTTACGTAGATCGATGTGCTTGGTCTGATCAGTTTACTTAGATCGATGAGCTTGGTGTGATGAGTTTACTCAGATCGATGATCTCGGTCTGATGAGTTTACTGAGATCGATGTGCTTGGTCTGATGAGTTTACTTAGATCGATGAGCTTGGTGTGATGAGTTAACTGAGATCGATGGGCTTCGTCTGATGAGTTTAGTTAGATCGATTAGCTTGCTCTGATGAGTTTACTTAGATCAATGATCTTAGTCTGATGTGTTTACTTTGATCGATGTGCTCGGTCTGATGAGTTTACTACGATTGATGTGCTTGGTCTGATGAGTTTGTTTAGATCAAGGTGTTTGGTCTGTTGAGTTTACTTAGATCGATGTGCTTGGTCTGATGAGTTTACTCAGATCGATGATCTCGGTCTGATGAGTTTACTTAGATCTATGTCCTTGGTCTGATCAGTTTACTTAGATCGAAGGGCTTGGTCTGATGAGTTTACTTAGATCAATGTGCTTAGTCTGATGTGTTTTCTTTGATCAATGTGCTTGGTCTGATGAGTGTAGTTAGATTGATGAGCTTGGTCTGTTGAGTGTACTTAGATCGTAGAGGTTGGTTCGATGAGTTTAGTTAAATCGATGAGCTTGGTCTGATGAGTTTACTTAGATCAATGTGCTTAGTCTGATGTGTTTACTTTGATTGATGAGCTTGGTCTGTTGAGTGTACTTAGATCGATGAGGTTGGCTGGATGAGTTTAGTTAGATCGATGAGCTTGGTCTGATGAGTTTACTTAGATGGATGATGTTGNCTTTCTCTGATGAGTTTACTTAGATCGATTAGCTCGGTCTGATGAGTTTACTTAGATCGATAAGCTTGGTCTGAAGGGTTTACTTTGATCGAAGAGCTTGGTCTGATGAGTTTACTTAGATCGATTAGCTCTGTCCGATGTGTTTACTTAGATTGATGAGCTTAGTCTGATGAGTTTACTTAGATCGATGAGCTCGGTCCGAAGAGTTTACTTAGATCTATGTGCTTCGTCTGATGAGTTTACTTAGATCAATGTGCTTGGTCTGATGAGTTTATTTAGATCAATGAGATAGGTCTGAATAGTTTACTTGGATCGATGTGCTACGTCTGATGAGTTTACTTAGATCAATGTGCTCGGTGTGTTGATCTTACTTAGATCGATGGGCTTGGTTTGTTGAGTTTACTTAGATCGAATAGCTTACTCTGACGAGTTTACTTAGATCGATGAGCTTTGTCTGA
>NW_007746438.1:0-938 GCF_000696425.1 Galeopterus variegatus | reverse complement strand
GAATAGCTTACTCTGACGAGTTTACTTAGATCGATGAGCTTTGTCTGAAGAGTTTACTTAGATCAATGTGCTTGGTCTGATGAGTTTACTTAGATCAATGAGCTCGGTCTGAATAGTTTACTTGGATCGAAGTGCTACGTCTGATGAGTTTACTTAGATCAATGTGCTCGGTGAGTTGATCTTAGATCGATGGGCTTGGTTTGTTGAGTTTACTTAGATTGAATAGCTTACTCTGACGAGTTTACTTAGATCGATGAGCTTTGTCTGAAGAGTTTACTTAGATCGATGAGCTTGGTCTGATGAGTTTATTTAGGTTTAATTTGATCGATGTGCTTGGTCTGATGAGTTTACTTAGATTGATGTGCTTGGTGTGTTGAGTTTACTTAGATCAATGAGCTTGGTTTGATGAGGTTACTTAGATCGATAAGCTTGGTCACATGAGTTTACTTATATCGATGAGCTTGGTCTGATGAGTTTATTTGTTCGAATAGCTCCATCCGATGTGTGTTCTTACATCTATGAGTTTGGTCTGATGAGTTCACTTAGATCGAGGAGCTCGATCTGATGAGTTCACTTAGATCGATGTGCTTGGTCTGATGAGTTTACTTCGATAAATTAGCTTGGTCTGATGAGTTTGTTTATATCGATGAGCTTGGTCTGATGAGTTTACTTACATTGATGAGCTCGGTCCAATGAGTTTACTTAGATCGATGATCTTGGTCTGATGAGTTTACTTCGATAAATTAGCTTGGTCTGATGAGTTTGTTTATATCGATGAGCTTGGTCCAATGAGTTTACTTAGATCAATGAGCTCGGTCTGATGAGGTTACTTAGATCGATGAGCTTGGTCTGATGAGTTTACTTACGTCAATGAGCTTGGTCGGATGAGTTTACTTAGATCGATGAGCTTGGTCTGATGAGTTTACTTACGTCAATGA
>NW_007746437.1:11868-13478 GCF_000696425.1 Galeopterus variegatus | reverse complement strand
GATATCATTATAGGTACTGGCCAAGCTGCAGTGATAAAGACTCTAAAACACAGTGACTTACCTAAGAGAATTGTGGGGTTTTTTTGTCCTATCTAACATCTCTGGGCAGGTGCGTGAACTCTGCTGCCTGCAGTCTTGCAGAATCTCAGGCTAAAAGTGCAGCTCTGCCATTCTCAACACATAGCTTCCACTATTATTAGGGGTAGAGTAAAAGCCTAGTCCAGATCATTTTGAAAACGTGCTCACATTTCACTATCTAAAAATTGGTCACATCGCTATATCTAGGAAGATAGATACCTTAATATAGTCTGTGGCTGGGCAGCTATGGTCTCGTTTTAAATTCAAGGGCTGGGGCTTTTAAAACTAAAAGGAAGATGGCAAAATTTCATACAGAGAGATTTAGTTGCCCATGCCACATCGAGTACAGGAATGAAAACTTATTAAAACAAGCATTAAAAATGCATAGCTCACTCATATGTGGGAGGTAAGAGAGAAAGGGAGGAAGGAAAGAAAGACCACAGAGGGAGGGACATTCCTAGGGCTACAAAGCAGAGTGCAGGGGAGAGGGGGTGGGGGACGGAGGTTGGGGGATAATTGGGTGGGGACACAGGGTACAAAANAGTTTGTTACATAGAGACTTAAAGTATAGAGGCATCCTCAGGCCAAATTAGTTTAATTTAACAGTACTCACCTTCCACATTGTGTTAAAGCAGAAGAAAACAGAGAGCAGGCTACTGGATTTATCTCAAGAATGTTGTTTGCTAGCTCAGTTAATGCTCTTCCAATAGGGTGTGGTGGAAAGAAGCCTAATTGAAATTGGTTAAGGAAATAATAGGGAGTGAGGAAAAATAGATAGAGTAAATACATTATATTCTCTTGAAGTTTTAACAATTGACAAGGAGAGGAGGCTGAGTTTTTGTTTACAACGGAAATAGTGCACGTGTGTATATCAATTATGATGCTGCATTATATAGGAGAAACTGATACAATAAAGCAAAGAAGAAATGGATACAAAAATAATGTCTTTGGGACTTCATGAGAGGATGGTATCCAGAGCCTAGGAAATAGCTTAAACCTTGATTAGAGCCAGAACTCTTCCTACAGTTGATAACAGATGAGAAGAAAGAGGTGGAAGCAAATGGGTAGAATTCATCTGGGGAAGATGAAGGGGTTCATTTTAACAAAAGTGGGCCATTAGATGAGAGTGGCAAAGGCCTGGAGGTTTGAGGGAAGAAGGTATTAAATAGTCCTCCTCTTGAAAGATATCATTATAGGTACTGGCCAAGCTGCAGTGATAAAGACTCTAAAACACAGTGACTTACATAAGAGAATTGTGGGGTTTTTTTGTCCTATCTAACATCTCTGGGCAGGTGCGTGAACTCTGCTGCCTGCAGTCTTGCAGAATCTCAGGCTAAAGGTGCAGCTCTGCCATTCTCAACACATAGCTTCCACTATTATTAGGGGTGAGTAAAAGCCTAGTCCAGATCATTTTGAAAACGTGCTCACATTTCACTATCTAAAAATTGGTCACATCGCTATATCTAGGAATATAGATACCTTAATATAGTCTGTGGCTGGGCAGCTATGGTCTCGTTTTAAATTCAAGGGCT
>NW_007746437.1:10351-11220 GCF_000696425.1 Galeopterus variegatus | reverse complement strand
ATCATGGGCACGAGGGATGACAATTACCTTTGTATCTCATGAATATTCTTAATAAAAAAAAATGCATAACCATATTGTGTGTCTCCGTGAGCATTACGGTCATAAATTGAGTCATCTGATGTAAAGTTCTTCAGCTGCTCTCTTACTAATTTATTGAGGCACAATTGTAAGCCAGGAGATACTATGAACACTAAAAATAAAACAGTAAACAATTAATAAATTTTGTATCATAGAGCTTTAATTCTAGTAGGTGAAACGTACTGTAAGCCTGTATAAAACCATGCAAGCAAGAAATATATCAGATGATGCAAAGCACAATGAAAGGAATTAAACTAATGTGATTGTAAGAGAGGAAAGTCCTCTGGCCGAGATGGCATTTAAGGTGGGATGTGAAAGAAAAAAGAGGCTAGTCATGTAAAGACAGGATGGCGGGCCATTTGGCACAAAGACTCTAAATGAGAAATAATTTATGTTAGAGGAACAGAAAGAGAGGCAATGACAGTAAAGCATAGTGGGCAGAGCAGAGAGTGATGAGGCTGAGAATGAACATGTCGATTGAGGCGAAAAGTGCTTTAAAGAATGAATAAGAGGCTGAATTTTATTTTATGTGAGAAATAATGTCATTTTGAGAATTTTAGAGTTTGAATGATGTGATCCAATTTTACTTTAAAACCATGACTGAGATTAGAGTTTTATAAACGTAGGATGACACTAGAAGAGTTCAGCCATTCCCACATTGAAGTATTGATCCAAAGAAATATAAATATATATTTATAAAATTATTTGTACTCAAATATTTATAGCAGATTTATTCATGAGTCCTAACATTGAAACAACACCAATGCCTATCAGCGAGTGAACGGACAGAA
>NW_007746437.1:0-10189 GCF_000696425.1 Galeopterus variegatus | reverse complement strand
TTTAAAACCATGACTGAGATTAGAATTTTATAAACGTAGGATGACACTAGAAGAGTTCAGCCATTCCCACATTGAAGTATTGATCCAAAGAAATATAAATATATATTTATAAAATTATTTGTACTCAAATATTTATAGCAGATTTATTCATGAGTCCTAACATTGAAACAACACCAATGCCTATCAGCGAGTGAACGGACAGAAAAACTGTGTTGTATTCATACAGTAGAACACTACTCAGCAATAAAACAGTTATGGATTATTGATACAACAAAATGGCTGAATCAATTTACATAAAAATTTCAAAATATGAAGCCTAGTCTATAGTAATGGAAAGCAGGTCAGAGATTCCCTGGATTTGGAGTAGGGTGAGGGCTTACTGCGAAGAGGCATGAAGAATTTGAGGTGATAAAAATGTTCTGTATCTTAATGGTGGTGGTTACACAGGTGTACACATTTGTCAAAACCCTTCAGGTTTTACACTTAGAAAGCATGCATTTCATCATAGATTAATTATATCTCACTAAAGTAGACTTTTTATATATTTTGGTTCTTTTTGTTTTAAATGAGAAGATTCAGGGAGTTTATAGTGTTTCAGAGTTCTTAATGATCTTTTATTCACATCCTATTTTAGTAAGGAGAAACAAAGTAAATTTTTATCATGGAGAAAAATTCTCTGAATAATATAATTCATGCCTAACTCAGCAACCTAAACTAATTTACTCACATTACTTTTTCAACGTTAGGACTTTTGTACTCGTTGTTCCCTCTATAAAGAAGCTTTTCTAAATCCCTTCTCATTTACTTAATTCCTACAGTTTCTTCATATCTCATATCACTCTTCATTTCCTCAAAGGATTATCTCTAACTTCCCCTCACATGTCAATTTCTCCTGGTATATTTTCTCCCATATATTGATATGACTCCTTGATTAATGAAGGTCTCCATGATCAGATCACCAATTCAAAGGCTGAGCTCATTTTTTTTTCTCATCACGTAATGAGCAACTAACAAATTTTAGCAATTAGAAAGTCTCAATGACTGTCACTAGCAGCACTGACACAAGGAGTTACACACCACTTGACATGCGTTGCTCTTATTACTTATCTACTTGAACATATATTAACATTGAGATATCCATATTGCAAGGATTTTGAACGTATTTATAAAAGGAGATGTGGGTCAAGTAATTGATAAATAGAGGCTTAAGCAAAAGAAGAGTAAATTGGAAGTCAACAGATGGATAATTAGTTCAAAATGATAGTTACACAAAGTGATAAGGATGTAGTTTCACAGCATTATAGATTTCACACAGTGAAACATCACCATTTTAGAATAACTGAAGAAAGACACTTTGAATTTATCATTTTCTCAAAGACTTTCTGTAAAATGCAATTTCGAGTTGTAAATATCTGAAAATTGAGCAATAACTGAACAGATGGCAGTTTTGAAAGAAAGTTTCAAGACCAAGCCCCAAATCAAAAGCTCAGATGCAAGAAGAAACAAATTACACTAGGATTATCTACACTAGTGAGTCTTACTTTACTTATCCATGGAGAGAATGTCAAGAATTAAGCGATGCAATTGAAATCTGAAAAGGCTTTCTAAATTGTCTACTAGCCCCAGCCTTCTAGTTTTCTAGTGGTAGTTTTCTGATGACTGAAAAAAAAAATCCAGAAACATATTCTGTCTCCATAGAAACCTTTTTATGAAGATGGTTGAGATACACATGGCTGTCTATATTTGTGGTAGAGGATGAACCTTGCTACCAGTAAAAGCAATATTAAAAGTCCCCTAGGGAGAGCTAAATAGAATGAGTGATTTTATATTTTGTGTTAAGATTATAGACATAAGTCTTTCAGCTAAAAATGACCTTGTCTTACAGGAAAGTGGAAAAGCGCACACTGAGATACTCAGTAGCTTTGGGAACAATGACACACACATTTGAAGGCCAGTTTGTACATCTGATACACGATCCTAAGTTAAACGTATTTTTCTCATATAGCTATGCTCCTACTTCTTTTAGTGCTTTCTTGGAATTCTCATTCTCCATTACAACTGTTGCAATTTACAAATTACATTCACTTAATGATCACTTGTGTCACACTGTTTTAGGCAAAGTAAGTGAAAGAACATGAAGACTTTATTTTCTATTAATTTGGGATCTAAAAAAGGCATACTTATGAACACATATGCATATTGAACATTAGGAAAATCTACATTTCAAAAGATAGAGTGACAGTAAAAAGACACATATAGTAGAGTCACATTATTCGTGATAATTATGTTCTAAGAAGCCACTGATTTAGCAAATACTGAACCATTGCTCCTGGAAGAGGATAATATAATTTCAGATAGATTATACTCTTAAACCTTAAAAACAATTTATCCCTGTAGAGTTTATTTCTTTTAGTTTGCAAAAGAGGAACCAAAGTTTGTGTTAATTAACTTGTCTGAGGCAACCCTACTAACAGGTGCCATAGCTGGAATTCAAACTCTATCCAACTGACCCCAGATCCAGAGCTTCTGGCACTACACTGCACCTCCACTTCCTGTCTCCATCCTCTGGTTATGTCTGTGTGAGAGCTGAAATAAGGCTGAGTGACGCCCTAATGGACCAGAGCTGAGAACATGCACGTAGGGCAACTCAAATTTTTCACTACTCTGTGCATGTTATTCAATGACCACAAAAGCCGTACAGTTTTGATTTGACGGTTACAAATTAATTTTGACACTTAGAAGAATTTGCAAATGTGTAATCTGGGAATATTGAAGATCTACATGTATATCTTCATGAATTTGATTCTTCCATTCTTATGATTTTTAGTCAACTTACCCCGGGGAAATTTTATCCATATTTATGGGATAATTATTTCCTACATAGAATGTTATTCAATTCTGATTTCCATACATATTTGATTTACTTTGTATGGGTATATCAAATCTATATGTGCCATAAATCTATTGTAAAATAATGTCTTCAGTAGTTGGAAGGTTATCCAAATGCCCCTCTATCTCTCCAAGACTGACTATTATAAGTTTAGTGACAGTTACTTTTTAAATCATCCACCAATGTCATGAAATAAACTGAGTTGATTTTGGGGCCAACATATCTTTCAATTATTCTTTTGTGAATAGCTATCCAATTAAATGAAGAAAAGTATTGGTAATCTATTAGAAATATATGAAGTGCTTCAACTATTTACCAAAAAAAATAGAATATACATAGAGTTCACAACAAACAGATATTATAATTCTTTAAAGATAAGGAAACTGAATTTAGAAGTGGTAAGTGATCTCTCTAATATATATTTGTGGTGTGGATTGAAACTTAAGGTATTTCCCTTCTCTTTCAGATAAATGCTTCAGCATCACATCACACTACTCCCAGACGCAATTATTTTCCAGAAACTTAATAAAAATTTAATGAGAATCAAGAAATCTAGTATTACATCAGTAATCATTTTCAAACTTTTTTAATTGTAAAAAGACTTTTATAAAATGACAGATTTTTAAGTGTATAGTTACAAGTTTACAAATGATTACATTCATGAAGCCTTAATTTCAATAGTTTTGAGATTCACCTAGGTTATATATTGGCAGTTTATTTATTTTTTTCTCTTTCTGTATACTTGAGTTTGGATGATTTCTATTAATCTACCCATATTCATTGATACTCTCTTCTGTTGTGTCTAATCTGTTCTTTAACCAAACCAATATTTTTTTTACATGTGGTTTTTCAGTTTTTAGTATTTTCATTTGGTTCTATTTTTTAATTCATGAAGTTCCCATTTTTTAATGATTACAATAATTTCTTATAGATTCTTTAAAATATTTATAATAATTATTTTAAAATTATTTTCTGCTCAGTTCAACATTTGGGTTGATTTTTGATCTATTTCTATTGATTTGTTCTGTTGACTGTGGGTCACATTTTCCTGTTTTGTGCATGTCTACTAAACTTTTATTCTTTACTCACATTTTGTGAATTAATATGTAATTGTGAGTCTAGGTTTTGTTTTCTTCCCCGAGAGAGTTCTATTTGTTCCAGCAAGCGGTTTACTGGAAGTTCAGTTTTGCCCTGTGTAGGCTTGGTTTATTCTTTGTTAGTACTGACCCTGAGATGCAGCTCTTCTAAGTTGTGACCCTTTTGGTGTTCCCATAAAAACTTAAGATTGTTACTGAGCCCGTTTTATAAGTTGGGACTCAAACTTCAAAGTGTCTCTTCTTTATGGCGGACATCTACTTAAGTACGTTCTTGGGTTCTTACAGTCTCTTCGCTGTTCCTTTTCTGGGTTCCTTGCATTTCCCGTTCAGTGATAAGTAAAAGATAGAGGGGAGTTTTATACAGATTTTGTTCTTTCCTTTTATGTGGTTTCCCCTACAGATTTTGGTCTTTCCTTTTTTATGTCTTCCTCCTCCTTTGAGTTCTCTCTTAATTTCCAGTGACTCCAAACTCAAACCTTCATCTCCTTGCACCAATAAAACTGTAGCTTCTTTCTTGAACTCTGTTTGCTATTCCAGCTTGTGCGCTCAGGAGTGCTCTTATGGAAACAGCCAGTGAATGCAGATCTAATCCAATATGTTCTCTCCTGGAAGGGTTGTATTTACTCCATTGTCTGCTTACTTTTGGCCTTTTCTCCAGTGCTGTCAAAAATTGATTTCTTAATTTCAGAGTTTACTATTACTACCAGTAGAAGCATAAGTCCATTAAAAACAAATCTACCATTACTTGGAAATCAAATTCATCTTCTTAACACTTAATAAACCACTACTTAACTCTATTTCAGACTTTCCATCTATAAGAAGCTGCTAATGTCTGCCTATTGTTTTTTTAATCACAAATATTATGAGGTAAATTGAAATAATTATGTTTCAAGATATTTAGAATAAAACATGGTGCATAAATTGAAGTCTCATTGATATACCTTATCCAACTCCCTCAAATGCTCTGATTTTCTAAAATAACTGTCCACCTTCCTCTAAGAACATGAAAAGTAGGGTTAAACATGCTTAACAAGGCCACATACACAAATAAGAAGACATATAAAAAATTATTAGGAGTACATTTTCAGTTGTTGCAGCTATATTATGAATTTCAAAATTAAGCCCAGAATCAGTACAATGGAATTAAGTTTGCCCTAATTGGGAACTTATCAGATTTTAACATTTGTGTGTTTGGAAGTGAAAATTCTGATGCTAGTTTAGAATGCTTATTTCACAAGAGTGACTGGTCGACTTTTACAGGAGAATTAACTTATTGGCACTTAAATAATTATTACCTAATAAAAATGTTATGACTTAAATGGCAGTATATTTTTCTTAAACACAAAAGGAGTTTCCCCAGTATGCCTTGGTTTACATTGAAAAAGCGGGATATGGTAAGGAGCATAATAAGGAAAAAGAAAAGATAAAATTGTTTTAACAATAACAGAAACCATCTAAAATATATCGTTTTTTCAGCTACAGTTTTAAAATACCTTGGTTGATTACATAGGATTCGTGAGTGTTATTTTGAAGCAGCAGCATTCTATCACTGTTTCTATGAATTGGGTTTCAAAAATAATCTGTTAACATGATATTTGACCTCACAAATGAAGAGATTTACTTAATACCATTTTAAAATACCTTGGTTGATTACATAGGATTCGTGAGTGTTATTTTGAAGCAGCAGCATTCTGTCACTGTTTCTATGAATTGGGTTTCAAAAATAATCTGTTAACATGATATTTGACCTCACAAATGAAGAGATTTACTTAATACCATATATTTTAATTAATAAGAAATGACATTGAAATGACCTGAGAGAATTGATTGTCTCTGTTGTGTAAATGACATTGATAAAATATATATTTTCAGTGTTCAGCTCCAGTTTTCTTTCAAAAACTATTACTTGCTATATAAAATATAAAACTTAGACTTTGGACCACAAAATATGCTACCAGTCAAAAATAATCCTCTTTCAGATATATCTAAAAACACCCTCCACTCCATACTACTTTATTCCACTGTATTTTCAG
Organism: Galeopterus variegatus; assembly: GCF_000696425.1. Lineage (NCBI taxonomy): Eukaryota > Metazoa > Chordata > Mammalia > Dermoptera > Cynocephalidae > Galeopterus > Galeopterus variegatus. Next base: position 4,169 of record NW_007746437.1, on the reverse strand, counting down.
ATTTTACTCTGAGTCTTTTCTCCTCTCTCCTCACCGATTGTAAAGCTGGAAAATTACATTTTTGTTGGGCTTTTACAATTTCTTTTTGGTGGAGAGAGTAAAGGTCAGGCAGCATTCCATTTCAGGAAGATAGCTAAATGGCTGGCATTAAAGTGTCTGCCAAAATGATGGAGTAGTATTCATTTTTATTTTTCAGTGAAACCATATGAAATCGCAAATAAAAGCACTCACTACCTTTAATGTCAGAATTTAAATTTAAAAATCTCTCATGTTTCTGCTTCCTGAATCAAAACTTATTATGAGTGATCTGTATTGACTTCAATGCCTATTCCTTTTTAAAATAACTTCAAAATTGTAATTAAAGCAAAATAAATTTAAACAAATTAAAACAATCTTATTTATCAGGAAAATGAATGGATAAAGCTATTCATTCAGTATTTAATTTTTAACCTTCTTTATTATTAAACAGTTTGTATCCAAATTGTTCAGGGGGCAAGAGGGTCAAATATAGTATGATCTGCATTCCATTAGGAAAATCTGGGAAAGCTTCAGTTGGCAGTGTGTCAAAAGGAAAATAAAACATTCCTGTGTTTGTGTGGCATTTTGTGTTTGTTTCTTTAAAACTTTGAATATATAATTCTAAATATAAAAAATAATGGTCCCTCTAACTGCGATAGCAAAAACAATAATACAAAATGAAAACTACCATAATAATAGTTTCCATTAATTGATTGCTAATTGCAGGCGAGGCATGATGATAAGTGATTTATCTACCTGAGTTTTTGTTTTTTAATAATTTCAATAATCTTAAAAGTTGATACTATAAAAACAATTTTAGAATATAATGAGTTATATTTGTTCTTTGCATATAATGAGTTATATTTATTCTTTGCATATATATATGTTTATATATATATATATATATATTTAACTATATACCTTGTATTCTATAAATACATGAATATCTGACCAATAAACTCAGAATCATCTGGGGTATCCTTCTCTAGCAACATCAACATCGTCATCATCATCAGTACATAAGTATTTTTCTTTGTTTTGTTTTCACATCATCAGTTTTTATTTATTTTTTGAATTGGTTAGTCAATTTGAGTGATATTCTGGACCTAGAGGCAAGTAATATTGCATAACATGTTTTCTACCTTTAAGATTCAAATTATCTAACGATGAACTCAAAATTTAAAAAAATAATAAGAAATAATAAAATTTGTAATCAAATTCAAAAATTTGTGCCAGCCTAAACAATTCTACATATTGAGTTTTCTTAATTTTTTTCTGAGAAATGACAGGATTAGTCTTCATGACAAATTAACCCTCTTACCATGTTAAAACAGGTGTGCTGTAGAAAAAATTTGTATCTAAGTAATGTATCAGCTGATTATTTACTGAACCTTTATTAAAAACCTGTTTTATGGTAGATATTATTCTATTGGAGAGAGCTTTAATATGAACAAAATATTTCCTTTATTACTGAATACTACAAGAGTGGAAGAAGCAGACATGTACTCAATCTGTGATCTCTACCAATGTAATGGGATATCTTCAGCAATTCTATGCTTCCTTATAAACAGGAGTTCTTACTTCTATTTGTAACTACAGGATCGGGAGAAGAGGCATGAAGAAAGGTGAAATAGAGCTGTGTCTTTTACAAAGTTCACCAGGCAAAGAAACGGAACAAGAGGTAGACATACCAGACAAAATCATATCCAAGTAGAAATGTCCCTCAGGGAGTTTGAAATATAGGTTTGGAACTCAGAAGAGAGGTACAGAACTATTCCCTACCTTGCTAATAACAACTTTCTTTGAAGATTTATGACTATTTTGTCTGCAATCGGCTCTTAAATTGACAACTCCTTGAAAAATATTGTTTTTATTTACTTATTCTTTGTTTCTATATCCGTCCCCAACACAATAGCTAACAAAGGGTTGAATTACATAGATTTTCAGTAAATAGATCAATAAATGAGCAAGGTACTTCTAAGTCGAGCATACTTTGAATCTACACAAGAAATGGATGTGTATGTATTTATGTGTATCTTTTGAATAAGAATGGAAGAGTGAAGCCATTAAAACTCTCTCTTTAAGGGCATTGACCTTAGATACATTAAATTAAGTCTTGGTGGTTGATAGTTAATATAATTGGAAGGTTGTGTATATTTTGGAACTGGGAAAACTTATATGGGCAATATGCATAATGAAGTAGTAAACAATATGGCAGAAGAGATGTGCATGACGAAGCAGAAGAGTAAGAAACAGTTAATAGAATGGCCAGTCTCAAAATTTGTGTCACTCTTTGCTTGTTTATTTAAGCATTTCTAGTAAATATAGGTATTTACCTTCACAAAATTCTCATTTCCTGGGATAGCTTGTGTGATTATATGTTCCTTGCAAACAGATTAGTGCTGACTAGAAAAGAAAATAACAGATAATGTATACATAGTAAGTAATATGTTCTGAGTGTAAATAAACTTATGAATCCTCACAACAATACTTTGACGTAGGTGGTATTAATAACAGTAGTAGTCGTCGTCGTAGTAGTAGTACTGCCATTTTACAAATAAGAAGTTGAAGCTCAAAAGATTAAATTACTTGTTCAGAGTTACGTAACTAGAAATTGGCAATTAGGCTTTGAACCCAGCTAATCTGTCTATAGTGTCTATGTCTATGATACTGTGTTTTTAAAGACTATTAAAAATATCAAATATGCATTGAGTTCTGTAACACCAGTGGTTAAATTGAGTAAACCTGAAATATTTGTAGTTTAACAAAATAAATGTTTAATTTTCACTTGCCTGAAGTCCAACTCAAAGCAGGCACTTGGGGAGTAAGTATATGCTGACCGAGTCACCTTATTCCTTCTCGATGAAATTAAGGATAGAAAGTATCATCTCTGGCTGGGCATAAATTTTTAAATAAAAACTCCTCTCAGTGGAAGCATAGTAAAAATCAGAGCTAAAATGAGAGAAATACATCAATCTACTACTCTTCTATAATACGTCACTACTTTTAAATCTTTGCTCTATGTCATTTCCTACTTATCTTTCTTGTGTTTACTTTTTGTGATTTATTTAAAGTAATTTGGGTTACTGATTTTATCAATTAGCTTGTACAGGATGAGGCATGTGCATAGATCTGAATATAGATGTAGACGTATTTGTGGAGGTACATATAGATATGCAGAAATTGTCACAGAAATATGATTATACAGTGCAATGTTATTTTTAACCAATTTGAACTTAATGTTCCACTGTTATTACATTTCTGAATATGTTTATGATTGTTTTCCATATGTTCATTTTTTAGATAGTTGCTGCTATGGTTTGAATGTGATTTTTCCCCACCAAAACCCATGTTTAAATTTAATTGCCAATGTATTAGTGTTGGGAGGTGATACATAAGAGATGATTAGATGGTTAAGGTAAATTTCTCTCAAGATCTTGTTAGTTCTAGGAGCTGGTTTGAATGTGATTTTTCCCCACCAAAACCCATGTTTAAATTTAATTGCCAATGTATTAGAGTTGGGAGGTGATACATTTAAGAGATGATTAGATGGTTAAGATGAATTTCTCTCAAGATCTTGTTAGTTCTAGGAGCCTGGATTTGTTCTTACAGGAATGGATTAGTACCTGCAAGAGCAGGTTGTTATAAAGCAAGGTTTCCTCTCATGTTTTGTCCTTTTTGCATGCACCTGGTTCACTTTACAGTTTTCTGCTGTGTTTTGACACAGTAAGAGGCCCTCACCAGAAGCCATCAAATACATCTGCCCAATCTTGAACTTCCCAGCCCACAGAACTGTGAACTAAATAAATCTCTCTTTTTTTTNTGCCCAATCTTGAACTTCCCAGCCCACAGAACTGTGAACTAAATAAATCTCTCTTTTTTTTTAATAAATTTATTCTATTACAGCAACACAAAAAGGACTAAGGCATTCACATAAATGTGTAAAGACAATCATAAAACCAACACAATTGTTTAATATAATTTACCAACATTATCTTTGTAGCCAATCAACTAGAGACTATAATAACGTGAAAACAGACCTCATAGGACTCTGTTACAGCTTTAGTACTCCTGTGTTCAACAGAAAAAACCTTATAATACTCTTAAACACTAAAAATATAAAAAGAAATAATAATGTAGAACATCATTTA
>NW_007746436.1:13207-13479 GCF_000696425.1 Galeopterus variegatus | reverse complement strand
CTCATTATCAGTCCGTCTGCCTGTTGCTGGCCATCATCATCACCCTCTGCCACCCTTCACATTAACCTTTGCATGACAGGGACTTGTCACTAAAGGGGGCACTTTTAAGAGATGCTGAGTTCATTGTTGCCAAATCTGCCCCTTCTCAACCTTTGCTTGAGGCCCCCATGTTTAAACTTAAACCTGTGCCATATACCATCTTCCAACCAATACGTAGAAGTGCATCTACTCAACATCCCCAAATTAAACAAGAACTAGGAGATGTAGAATTA
>NW_007746436.1:0-11121 GCF_000696425.1 Galeopterus variegatus | reverse complement strand
TTTTTTTCTGTCTTTCTGTCCATGGTACGAACACCATTCATTCCCCTAGTCACTCGGGTTTGAAATCCTACTCCTGCCCTTTCCCTCATCCAATTGGCTAGCAAGCCTGGGTTAATGTCCCTTCACTGAATTCTTCCTGGATCTCTGATGAGCCATCACCCCTGTCTCCCAGGGTATGACTTCTCCCTATGACCACCTAACCTTCCTATTGAAAAACACTTAGGGCTGTCCACCGTCTATAGTTGTTTCACATGGAATTCAAAGGCATCCTTGCATGGACCCCCACATACTTCTTCCCTTTCTTTCTGCATCTTTGACAGAGTTAAACCCTTATTGTCTGTTCAAAGCTTCCATTCCAGCCAGAAGTTCTGCTCACAACCCCACACGTTTGATTTGTATTTCTGCCTTTCCCACTGCTGTGTGCTTATCCTTTTCTAGGAAATCTTCTGGAATGCCCTCTGTTTGACTTTTTAATCTAAATTGTCCTGGCCCTAGCGAAGCCTCCAAATGTCCTTCCCTACAGTCGTCTCCCCTATATTTCAGCTCCTGCAGTAACATCAACAGCTACTATTTACCGATCACCTGTTATATGCTTTGTCCACATTGCATGTCATCAAAAGCTTGCCACTACCCTGACAAGTAGTATTTTTACCCTTCACATTTAACAAGTGAGGAAATAAAGGCTTCAGGATTTAAGAAACTTGACGAAAACCTCAAGGTTTCTAAGTGGTAGAGGTGAGAGTTANTTCAGGATTTAAGAAACTTGACGAAAACCTCAAGGTTTCTAAGTGGTAGAGGTGAGAGTTAAACCAACCCTGAATATGTCTTTTGTTGATCACACTGCTGCTGCCTGGAGCTTACTTCCATTTTAAGAGGACCATCTGCTCCCTGTATTGATATTTTAAAGTATTTTTATAAGAATCACCTTTCCCTTACATTTGACTATAAGTTTCTAGAGGCCATCTTCTCATACCCTGAGACATCTGAAAAAAGGTAAAAGGAACTCATACTGGCATCAAAAAGCATCACTATTCATCAGCCAATTCATCGTACTTGCCTAAAAAGAGAGGGAAGGCATTGATTTTAATGTTGGGAGCCTTCTACAAGTGCATGTGTGTATTAGTATTTAATGATACTCTTTTTTTTTTTTTTTCTTTTTGTCTTTTTTTGTGTCCGGCAACAGATCACAACCCTCAGTGTCGCGCCCGTACCGGACCAGGACTGGCAACGGGATCGCAACCCTCGGTGTTGCGCCCGCACCTCGCTCAGCCAGTGAGCGGCCGGTCTGTATGTGGGATCCGAACCCCCGGCGGGAGCGCCGCCACGCTCCCAAGCGGTGCACTGTAGCAGTGCGCCACCGGGCCGGCCCTTTAATGATACTCTTGAAAGCATTAAATATTAGAGCAGCTGGCTTCACCTCAGAGATTTTAGTTCATAGCGCACCACCTTTTGTGACATTCTGGAATAGATCCATATACATTTTTATATTTCTACTTCTAGAATCAATATTTCTGACCACAGTGTTCTTTTGTTTTTTGTTACAATATACCCCCCCAGAAAGAAGGGTCATTTCCGTATTTTCATAACAGGATATTCAGTATGTCTTTGTATATTATAGACAGCACTAATTCAACTTCCATTAAATATTAATATGTAATTATGGGGGAAAGTTAAATATGGGACCTTAAAAATATTATCACAGATGGCTTTTATTTCTCTCCTCTCATTCTATACTCATCTAAATTTTAGAAGTAGCTCAGTGATTTTTACTTATGTTCTTGAGAGTGGGATTTTAGGAAAGGTTTTCCAATAGGTAAGAAAAAAGAACGTTCATAAAAAGGCTAGTGATAAACATGAAAGGACGTTGTCTTGAAAAAGGCATATTTCTAGTCCAGTCTTAAAGAAAGGAGAACGTTTGGGTATGAGCAGGCAGCTTTCCCCTTGTTTCTCTAACCAGCTGCTGTTAGTGTTGAAATTCTTTCAGGCCTCACCTCTTTCATGGCCTTGCTGGGTCCCCCGCCTGCCTTCAGTAAGAGCCAGCTATGACTGTCTCTCTTGCTCTCTCTAGCTGTCTTTTCCTCTCGGATTCCTCAGAAGCTTTTATCCCCTGCCTCTCCTTAGAACTCAACTTTTTTCTTTTATGCAACTTGGCAGAAGCCCCAAAAGACGGAAGATTATGGTCTTTCTCTGTATCTGTGTGTGAATCTTTGTAATTATATTCTCAATCAGAAAGGAGTAATTTTCTTTACACCTAAGCCCTGAAGCTCCCCTCTAAAATTTACAACTTGCTTTTGATTCAGCCTGCTTTAAGTTACTAACTTACTGAAGTCCAAGCCTTCAAGAACATAATTACTTTTAAAGCATCGTTAGAACGGGAGCGCCGCCACGCTCCCAAGCGGTGCACTGTAGCAGTGCGCCACCGGGCCGGCCCTTTAATGATACTCTTGAAAGCATTAAATATTAGAGCAGCTGGCTTCACCTCAGAGATTTTAGTTCATAGCGCACCACCTTTTGTGACATTCTGGAATAGATCCATATACATTTTTATATTTCTACTTCTAGAATCAATATTTCTGACCACAGTGTTCTTTTGTTTTTTGTTACAATATACCCCCCCAGAAAGAAGGGTCATTTCCGTATTTTCATAACAGGATACTCAGTATGTCTTTGTATATTATAGACAGCACTAATTCAACTTCCATTAAATATTAATATGTAATTATGGGGGAAAGTTAAATATGGGACCTTAAAAATATTATCACAGATGGCTTTTATTTCTCTCCTCTCATTCTATACTCATCTAAATTTTAGAAGTAGCTCAGTGATTTTTACTTATGTTCTTGAGAGTGGGATTTTAGGAAAGGTTTTCCAATAGGTAAGAAAAAAGAACGTTCATAAAAAGGCTAGTGATAAACATGAAAGGACGTTGTCTTGAAAAAGGCATATTTCTAGTCCAGTCTTAAAGAAAGGAGAACGTTTGGGTATGAGCAGGCAGCTTTCCCCTTGTTTCTCTAACCAGCTGCTGTTAGTGTTGAAATTCTTTCAGGCCTCACCTCTTTCATGGCCTTGCTGGGTCCCCCGCCTGCCTTCAGTAAGAGCCAGCTATGACTGTCTCTCTTGCTCTCTCTAGCTGTCTTTTCCTCTCGGATTCCTCAGAAGCTTTTATCCCCTGCCTCTCCTTAGAACTCAACTTTTTTCTTTTATGCAACTTGGCAGAAGCCCCAAAAGACGGAAGATTATGGTCTTTCTCTGTATCTGTGTGTGAATCTTTGTAATTATATTCTCAATCAGAAAGGAGTAATTTTCTTTACACCTAAGCCCTGAAGCTCCCCTCTAAAATTTACAACTTGCTTTTGATTCAGCCTGCTTTAAGTTACTAACTTACTGAAGTCCAAGCCTTCAAGAACATAATTACTTTTAAAGCATCGTTAGAACATACAGCTACTAAATAGGGCTATGAAGTGTTTACCACACAGTTTTATCCCATCATATCAGTCAAAATAATCAAAGTGAACTTCATATATTCTTAGTATCTCTGAATCCACAAGTCTTCCAAGACAGGTGTGGTGTCTGTATTCAATTCCTCTTGGTTTCTTGGGTAAAAATTAAATTTTAAATCCAAAATAAAGGCAACAGTGGTGATTCAGCCATTACTGAGCATCTACTCTGTGAGATTCTGCACTAGGCACCAGCAGGGACAGCAACGTGAACAAGGTACAGCCCTCATTTTCAGTGAGCTTAGAGTCTATTAGGGGAGGGCAAAGTGCATATTCAAAGCATTGATCTACAAAGCAGAATGTTAAGGGAATAAATAGAAGTTTACTTCTGGTTGGAGGCTCAGGTCCAACTTTGTGAAGGAAGGAGTATTTAGGCTGCAATTTAAAACATAGACATGATATCAATAAGCAGAAATGATGGATGGGCATTCTGGTTGCAGCAAGAGTGTGAGCCAAGATGCTCAAGGCTGGAAAATACCAGCCATCATCTAAAATAACTCAATCATATTTGGCTAAAACAAGATTAGAATGAAGTAGAGTAGTCGATGATAAGTCTGAAAACCTAGCCTGGAGTCATAGAAAAGTGGGACTTAAATGATGTAAAGGAGATTGAACTTTATTTTTTGGCAGTAAGAAGCCACTGAAATGTTCAGAAATGATATGATATCAATTCCTTGAATTCTATGAATCATCTTTGGTACAGAATCTTGTTAAAATATGAATATTTACTGCCCCCCTCCACCCTTGGAGTGTGGGAAGCATTTTCAAACTTACGAAGAAAGAAAGCAAGCCTGAAGGGAAAGAAATTGATGGAATAGTGAAAGAGGAGAGAATGAAACCAGGCATCCTTGGTGGATATTAATGTTCCGTTTCAGGGTGCAGGATGCCAACTGCCTCTAGCATCGTAATGATGGATACTCGGAGCCTGATGTGGGACAGGGTGTTAGGCAACATATACCAGAGTCTTTTTGTTCTCTAAGTGGCTTTGCCGTCCACGGGGGAATATATGGCCTTTCTCAAAAATCTGAGCATAGTCTTTTCACGCATTCTGTCGGCATAACAGCAGACTGTTACCGTACAAACAGTCATTAACTGCAGGCTGTGGGCAAAGCTAATCCTAAGTGTGTTGCAACCCATTGGAACCAGGAAATCTGAGCTGCTGCTAATAGGCTTCCAGCAGCTGAGTCCTTAACCGGTTTTGGCCCAGCTTCCCATCCATGATAACAGGGCTCAAATCTTTCTTGTGCTCTGTTGTTTGGTTTCTGTGAAGGGATTTTTTTTTTTTTTCATTGTGTGAAAGAGAAATCATGGATTAAAATTTCTTTTTCCCCCAGAAAGTACAATGTCAGTGGACAGGGAGTGACCCCAAAGATCTTAATGTTCAACAATAATGCATTGTGGATACTGAGGTCCAGAAGCAGAAAGAGTCTCGCATAAAGTTATATAGTGATTTTCAGGCCATTTCTCCATTACTAAATACTGTATCTATCAACTTCTTATGTTCAGTAGATCTGGGCAGCAGCAGTTCTTTCCTCTTAGTTTTTAATTCATTTTCTCCTTTCTTACAGCTTCCTCCTTGGACATCTAAACTTGTAAAATATTTTCTTTGGTCCTGATCTTTACAGTAACATCTCCTATACATAGCCCTCCATGGATTGCTTGGAAAAATGGGTATCAAGGGAAAGAAAAAGACTAGAATAGTTGGAAGTTTATGAGAAGATGTGCAAAGCTCACCTAAGTAAGGTCGTCTAATGGACGTCAAGCACCAACTGCAGAATGTCTGTCATTTCAAGGCCTTAAAGAAAACAACTCCAAACGTGTGAGTTCAAAACTCACTCATTCATTGAATAAATAGGAAATAAAGGCTCCTACCATGTGAGGTGTTGAGCTGGCTTCAGAGATAGGTCATCCTTTATTTTGTCTAAGAAGGTTAAATTTCTATGACACAGAACCTGGGTCACGGGTCCACAGCCTGGTTACAAGCTGCCTCCAACCAAGACTCAAAAAGGGCAGAATTTTAAAAGTACATAAACAGGGGTTCAGATTTTGAGTGGTCAAAAGAAATGATAACCACCCTATGCAGATGGGAAAATTTATTCTAAAAGTGCCAATTCTTGCATTTGATATTGACAGTGGCAGAGAGGCCCCGGGACGTAGGAGATTCATTAGAAGACTGCAAGTAAAAAAAGAAGATAAAACATTCTAAATGCTATTTCTGTCCTTCCCAGCAATTTAACAGAAAAGGGAGGGCCCCTAGTACATCCATTTTGCACATTATGATTAGGTGAGATGATTGTGACAGGATTATCTCCTCATATTGAGGAAAATGCACCATATAAGACGTATTATAAGCTTCAAAATACATCTATGAAGCTATTTTTATATGGAAGGTGAGATGATTGTGACAGGATTATCTCCTCATATTGAGGAAAATGCACCATATAAGACGTGTTATAAGCTTCAAAATACATCTATGAAGCTATTTTTATATGGGGTTTTACTTTAACTAATGGCCCTGTGCATAAAGATAATGCGACTTATTATCATTACTTTGTGTGTTTGTGTGTTTTGGTGGTGAGACCAGGGTGAGAACAAGAGTTCTCTGGGCTGAATTCATTTTGATTCTTTTCATTATAACAAGAAGGGAAAATTCAGAATTCTGAGAGGCAACCTTACACTCTCTGGTCAAAAAGTTCCCTTCATTACTTAAAATTCCCTTCACCAAATCCAGATGGATGCTGCAATTAACTCTACACCATCAATGCTCCACCAAAAGGAACATAATTTCACAGCCAAAACAGCCTGAGCCTTGGAGATGGTTTAGCTTTCTCAGTGATGAGTTTGAGAGCAAAAAGGGATTTCTCCCATGACCATGCAGCCCATCCTTTGTGCAGACAATTGGACAATTGTTCCAGTAGTTGGGAGATATTCTGACCCTTTTTTGTTTTCTTTCTTGAGACAGAAATTGTGGTTATGGAAAATTACACCTCCTAACTTATTTGGGGCATTTTATAGGTATAGACACAAGCGTGATTTCTAAACAAAGAGATTTGAAACAGAGAAATTTCAGATACAACATATTCTTCTCCCTCGTTGTGGATATGAAGCTCATTTTCTGTAAAGGGGATTACAGTTTGCCTAACTTGCTTAAAAATAATATATTCATGTCCGTTAATCCACATGTTTTACATAAGAAGGGAAAATAAACATGTAGTGGTGTCAAAGGGTCTTGGTCCCCAAAAGGTCATTTTTAGCTGGTGTTCTTTGTTTGGATATGGGAGTATTGGGGAATAAAACAGATATTTAATGATCAAATCTGTGATTTCTAGCCCTCATGAAAATTTTCAATTTTTGGAAATATGTTAAATTGACTAGCTATCCTGAAACTCTCTCATTACCAAACTCAAATTCTAGAAAAAATATTTATTAAAACCCTTTCAAATGCCTAGATGAAACTGTAAGAAAGCAAGGATATTCTTCTGAAGGCAGAAAAATTGTGGGTACATAAATCGAGGAAGCCAAGGGAGCCCTAGAGGCACCACATCCCTGGGGATTCTACTAATTCGAGAAGCTTAGAGCTTTGGCATTAATGGCAGCATGCAAACCGGGACAGAAGATAAAACCTTTGTTCTATTCAGGAGAAGGAAGCAGATCAGAGAACCCAACATCAGGAGCACATGATGGTATACGCCTTTAAGAAAAGAGTGAAGTGGGAAAACTCCAGAAATGTCTTATGCTTGACTCTGGATGGAAGGGGTGATGGGAAGAGTTGGCCTCTAAGAATGCATGGACACGGCTGGCTTCATACGGGTTTTGTACACTGACTTCCCAGTATTTGCCTGGCTTTATAACCCAGGTTGAAAATTTTACTTAAAAGTGAGCCAGGTTTGGTAGTAGCCCATGGAACCTGGCCAAAGCAAATGCTGTTTTTCATGACAAATAATCTCAATCTAGGCCTAAAAGAATTTCCAATGATAGAGCTTAAGCAAACATGTTCTTATAATCAAAAATAACAAAACACATGAAGCCATTGCACATCATAATTGAGAGTCATCAGAACAAACTGCAGAGCCACACCTTAAAAATTTTAGGTTGGAAATGATAGGATACAGAATATGAAATATGTATATTTAATGTATTTAAAGAAATACAAGAATGAATAAAAACGAGTTAGAAGCAAGAGGCCATCAAAAATAGCAAGGCTGGTTTTTAAAAAATATTAAATATACTAAAATATCTATATCTTGAAATATATAGAATAACACAGACACGTGTTTAAAATTAAAACTCAGCAGAAGGAGCAAACAGAAGATTGCACCGAGGCGAAGAGTGAGTTAATGAAACAGAAAGTAAACTTGAAGGTGTTAAACAGAATGCTTCTCAAAGAGAAAAAAATCAGGAAAAAGAAACTGAAAGAGGTATTTGAGAGATATGGAAGAAAGAGCAAGAATGAGCAAACACACATTTAATCAGAGTTCCAGGAGTTTAACAGAGAAAAGAGAGGAAAGATAATATTTGAAGATTGGTGATTGAAAAATTTCCAGAATTGATGAAAAGACAAGAAGCCCAATAAACTTAGATTCAAGAAGCCCAGTAAACTTCATGCAGGAAAAATAAAAAGAAATCCATGCTTGGTCATGTCATAGTAAAATAATAGAACACTGAGTGCAACAAGATTACTTTAAGAGCCAGAGAAAAGCAAACAAATTATTACAAAGAAATGCAAGTAAACTAAGATCTAATTTATCAGTAGCTACAGAGACATCCAGAAGACAGTGGTACAATATCTTTCAAGTGAGAAAAATTTTCAATTTGGATTTGCTTTTCCAACTGAGCTACCTTTGAAAAGCAAGGATTAAACAAAGACATCTTCTGATAAACAAAGTCTGAAAGAGTTGATCATTGCAGATTTCCACTACAGGAACTTCTCATGTTTGCACTTCAGGAAGAAGGAAGGTTAAAAATATAAAGGATAATGAGTAAAGAAAATGCTACTTGTTGGGGAAAAAAGTAAAGAGCTATTAATAGTATAAACAGCAACAACAATAATATCTAATTTATTGAGTTAAAAATACTGAGCTGAAATATTGGACAATAATATTGCATAAGCCAAACTGGTCATTTAGAGTTAAAATTGTCTATGTTCCTTGTATTTGTTAGGAAGAAGGTAAAGATTAGCATAAAACTATGCAAAAAATGTATGCCACTATTTCAAAGGTAGTGACTAAATAATATAAATATGGCATGTAAATTTTAAATCAGTGAAGGGAAAAAAAATTGAACAAAGGTGAAAATACCTCAATCATTCCAAAATAATAAGTAAATGGAAGAAAAATGAAATAAAAGAAGACATCTCAGTGTGGGTTGCCCCCAAAGCAGAGCTGGAAATAAGGGCTTGTGTACAGACAGTGTATCTGGGAACTAACCCAGGAACAGCAGAGGAGATTAGGACGAATGAAATGGAACCATGGTGGAAAGCCAGTCTAAGCACACGTCATCTAGATCCTCACCATTTACATCCACCAGGCACCCTCTGAAGAGTTGTGAAGCAGATACTCGAGAACCTTCCACCCGAGAAATGGAAGAGGGGTGTGGTGATTTGCTGGTTTCTATCTGTCACCCATTGGCCAGAGGGTATTAACTGCTTCCCTGCTTCAGGTTTGTTCATGCAGCGGAACAGTGAATGTGTTCTCAGAGGCATCCCATGAAGTTGCAACAGAGATGCCCCAAGGGGAAGAGATGAAGGACGCGTGGAACAGCTGAGATGAGCTGCGCTCAGGTTACACCTGTGTGGAGCTGGTTGCCACAACAATAACCAGAATAAAATGGTGGATCGATATGATGCAAACCTGGGCACGAGACATGTCTGATAGAAGCACGTATAGGATGCAAAAATAGGAGGGTAGAAATGAATACAAATTTATCAGAATTCACAACTATAAATAGGCTCAATTTTTTAGTTAAAAGGCACAGATCATCAGTCTAGATTTACGTATTATTAAGTATTAGTTCCATGGTGTTCACAAAAGACATATTGAACATGAGGACACAGAGACGTGGCAAATGAAAGAGGTCTCCCTCTGCACATCATTCCTGTATCTTGTGGGGTGTTACTTCCCTCTCTGGACCCTGCCTGGCTGCTGGCAGTCTTGGGCCATCATTTCCCACAGGGCTTCAGAGTAAGAGTTATAAGAGAAATTAGAAATATCCTTCTTTACAGATGAAAACATTGAGACACAGGGAGAAGGGACATATCCAAAGTCACAAAAACTCATAAAGGTAGACCTGGGACCAGAAACTGAATATACTAACTTCAAGTTGATTTTCTGTTCCAGTATACCAAGGGTCAGCCAACCTTCTAATGTAAAAGGTCAGATAACTTAGTCTTTGTAGGCCCTGTCACAACTACTCAGATTTACCATTGTAGCACAAAAGCAATCACAGGTAATATGTAAACAGATAGCCATGCTGTATTTCAATAAAACTTTACTTACAAAAACAGCTGGATTTGGCCTATGTACAGTGGTCTGCTTACCTTTGCCTTATCCAGTGGTTATTTTCTGTTACACCAGAAATAATCTAAAGCAACATTGTGTCTGTATTACACATTGCCAGAGAGAATCTCAGCCTCACAGTCCTAGGGATGCTCAGGTTTCATCTCCGCAGATGAGAAGTTGTTGCACTGCCCCCAGGTGAAGGAAAAAAAAAAAAGGAGGAAACAGAAAAGACTGCTGAGTGTTCTGTTTCAAATGGCCCTTTGAGACCACTTGCATTTCCACTTTCTCCCGATTTTCTTGCAGGGCACCGTCCCAGTGGTCTCCTGATGTGGGGTGTCTGCTGGGGGAAGAAGGGGCATCACTCGGTCTGGTAACACATTTCCCGGATGCCCTCCCACTTCTCAGGATCCTGAGAAGTTCCTGTTCGCATCTGTTTCCTTGTTCTAGACAAACACAAAAGAGACCACCCACACCTACAGCAGTATACATTTTTCCTTTTCCCATTTTGTCCAAAGTTATAGAATTTGCCTTTTCCCCCTACATATTTGCATTTTCTAATATTTCCACAAAGATTGTCGATTTCTCTTTTAGAGGGGGAGATGCTCCGTGGTGCTGCAAGGGTTACTTTATTACCCCCTTTCATAAGCTTCTCCCCCTCCAGCATGCCAAAGCATGGGTTTATGCTTGTTAAAACACAAAAAATCGGCATCCTCAAAGTTAAAAAGGACAGAATTTAATTTGTCCTTTGTAGTTCCTCTTCTATCCCTGTTGGTAATATTTCATTAACTCCATGCTTTTCTCAAAACTCCCAGTGTATTATTCTTTGTTTTTGGAAAAACAAAACAAAACAAAGCAAAACTCAAAGCTAACAGACCTTCTACAAAGAACAATAGGAAACGAATAGCCAAGCCTTCCAGCGATGATGATTATGATGAATCTTAGTGAGAAAATGTCACTGGGACTCAGCCATGGAATTGAATTCCTCTTCCAAATTTTATTGGCACTTATTGGGTCTGACAGTTTGATGAGAGAATTGTGGATTATTTAGAAGCTCTTCTATCACTGATCAGATTGAGTTTGATAAAGGGCATTTATTGAGTGTTAGTTACAGCCTCGGTTACTGTGGG
>NW_007746435.1:0-13479 GCF_000696425.1 Galeopterus variegatus | reverse complement strand
ATCCAATTCCCACTCCCCCCTCCAGGGTCTGCGTTGAATATCCCGCGGGTCGGGACAATAAAGAACGAACAAAATTCTGCCATTCACAGCAACATAGATCAGCTTGGAGAAAATTAAGTGAAATAAGCCAGGCACAGGAAGAAAAAAACTGCATGTCCTCACTCTTAAATGGGAGCTAAGAAAGAAAGAAAGGGAGAGAGAAAGAAAGAGAGAGAACAATCCAATGATGTGTTGGACTTTCAGAAGGAGAGAGCAGAACTGTTTACTAGAGGTGGGAAGAGGGGTAGGTGGAGGGTTAGTGAGAAATTGGTTAATTCACCCAAACAATGATTATGTTTTGTAATGATGAACATGCTAATTTTCCGGATTTGATCATCACATATTGTACACAATAATTGATAGTCAACTCTGTACCCCACAGATATGTATAATCAATTATGTTTCAATAAAAAAGAGAAGTAAAAACAAAAATAGAGTTACATACCTAGAAGAAGAATTACTAGATTGTAGGTTACATGGATAAACATTTTGAACCTTATTATATATTAGTAGACAGTTCCTCTGAAAAGGTGTACCATTTTACAGTTCTAGCAGAAGTGCAAGAAAATTCCCTTTTCTATCATTGGCAATGCTTGCTTGGTGAAGCCTGGCTTTTAAATTTCTGCCTATTAGTTGGAGTGTAAAATTTTGTCATCTGTCTGTGTTATCTTGACTTTGCCAAATCATTAATGAGAATGAATAATTTTTCACTTTTATTGGCCATTAGGTTTTTTTGTTCTGTGAATTATCTCTTAATATTTTGTGCATTTTAATTCACATTTTTTCTTTCACACAAGTATTTAATCAATTCTGTATTTTTATTTTTGTGTGTGCAAAGGTCTAACTTAAAAAAATATTACTACATGAATGACTGATTATGTCAGCATCATATTGTTAAATAGTCCATCCTTTCATTGTTAATTTGAAATGTCACTTCAATGGTATATCAAGTTTCTACATATGTGTGGTTCTGTTTCTGGGCTCTACTTTGTTCCATTGGTTTGTGTACACCTGCATGAGTATGACACTTCTGAAATGATGATGTTATAACAACTATTTATATCAGGATAAATCCTCTTGTTTTTTTTCTTTAACATTATCTTGAACATATGTAATTTTTTTGCTTTTTCTTACAAATTTTAAAATCAGCTGGTCAAGTTAAGATTGTAATGGTAATTGTCATCATGTTACAGATAAATTTTAGAAGACATGCCATCATTATTATATCATCCTAGGGTGTGGTAAATAATTCTATTTATTTAGATCTTTTCTTATGACTTTCAAGACATTTTTATTATATTCTCGCTAGAGTAATTGCATCTTTTCATGAGATTTCTTCTCAGGTAGCATTTAATTTTATTGCCATTATAAATATCTTTTTTAAAATTAATAATTTTTATGTAATTTTTGGTGTATAAGAACATAATTGATTCGTGTACATAGATTTTAAATCCAATAAACTTGCCAAAATTTCTTCTTAGGTCTAATAGTTTTTTTCATATATTTTAATTGATTTTCCATCTAAACAATGGTATTATCTGTGAGTAGTAAATATTTTTTAGCTTATTTTGTCTTATTGTGTGCTCTAGGACCGTAAGAAAATTTTAAACAGAAAAGGTAATAAAAACCTAGAAATGTTCCTATTTTTTTCTCCTAAAGCCTATTTGTCTGATGTTAATTTAACTATGTCAGCTTACTTATACTTTTCTCCCTCTAGTTTTTCTTTTCCTTCCTTCTACTTTTAATCTTTGGTATTCTCATGTTGCAGGTGTGTGTCTTGTTAACAACACATATCTAGTTTTTTAAAAATCCAATTTGATTGACCACTATCTCTCTTTTTTTTTTTGAGGGTTTTATTGGATATATTGTGTATGCCATGAAACTCACCCATTTTATGTGTACAATTCATAATTATAGTACATTTACAGAGCTGTGTAACCATCAACACAAGTCTTAGCACATTTTTATTTGCCCTAAAAGATCCCTTTTGACTATTTTAAATAGTGCTGCAATGAACATTTATACATAAATCTTTGTATGGACATAGGGTTTCATTTCTTTTAGGCAAATGCCTATGAATGCAATTGTTAACAACTTATGGTAAGTTTATGTTTAACTTTTTAAGAAACTGTGAACTATTTACAAAGGGGTGCAACATGTTACATTTCTACTAGCAATGTATGGGGGTTCCAGTTTCTTTGCATTCTAATGAATATTTGTTATTGTCTGTCTTTTTGGTTATAGTCATTCAAATACTTGTGAAGTAATATCCTTATGGTTTTAATTTGAATTTCTCTAATGCCTAACGATGCTGAGCATCTTTCCATGTATACATTCACTATCCACATATCTTTTTTTTTTTTTTACTGATTTAAACAGGAGTTTTTTTTTTTATTTTGTCAATATACAATGTAGTTGATTATTATGTCCCATCACCGAAACCTCCCTCCCTCCTCCCTCTCCCCCCTCCCACCCAAGTGTGTCCCCTCCATTTGCTTGTTGTAAGAACTTCAAAAAAAATTGTGGTTGTTATATCTTGCTCTCCCCCCCCCCCGGGTTTTTTTTTTTTTTTTTTTTTTTTTTTTTTTTTTTTTTTTTTTTTTTGTGTGTGTGTGTGTGTGTGTATGTGTGTGAATTGATTCATTCACCTTTAGCTCCCTCCAATAAGTGAAAACATGTGGTATTTCTTTTTCTCTGCCTGACTCGTTTCACTTAATATTATTCTTTCAAGGTCCATCCATGTTGTTGCAAATGGCAGTATTTCATTCGTTTTTATAGCTGAGTAGTATTCCAAAAATAATTATTTTTAAAAATAATTTACCTTTGCAACTTCATACGTGACAGAAGTAACTTATGCAATACAGCTTTTCTGAATGTGTGCAAATTTGATGTTTTTAGAAATGTTTGAAAATACATGACAAAATTACATGGAAAACTACAGGCTCTAAATGATTAGACATCATAATGAATCCACCATTCTAATTATTGCCTAATTATTGTTACTTCCTGCCTTTTTAAAATCTTGAAATAAATAAGATTTAGAAAGAATTTAATATTTTGACTTTTTAACAAACCAGATTGGGAAAAACCATTTTATATTTCTAAATTATCTTTATATTAGTGATTGTAAAATAAATCATTTATTTGTTTAGAATGATATAATAAAGTATTTTAGTGTATTAGATTTTTATGATATTTTAAAATTCGTTGATATAAATGGCTATGTACTAAATTGTATCATGGATGAATCAGTTTTTGAATTATTTTATTTAGAAATGTTCTCAGATGTATAATGCCAAAATGAAGAATATGCTTATATTCATGGTTTTTCCGATCTGTTAACAAATTCTCTTCAAAAAGTGAAAACAATAAGTATAACAATAAATATCACTATTACCAATGTTTGAGTGTGCCATGCCATCACAGCCTCACTGATATTAAATAACAACATTTTTTCATAGTTCAGCACAAACAACTAACTATTGAGAAATGTTTACATTGAAGAAATTCAAATGGTAAATGATGATAATATAAAAAATAATAAAGTATTAAGGTTTTGAAACCCTTTTATTTCTTAAGCAGGTTAGGAACTTTTCTTATTACTCTTACTATGCAAGCCATTTCTTCTCAAGAGTGAAATCAATTGTGAGTTTGGTTATATTCTCAAAAGTGAAGTGCCAATTGCATCTCCTACATTCATAGATACGTGATTCAAAAATTCTAAAAATTTACAATTCAGACTGTAAAAACTCAGTGGAATCAACTATCACTGATAAACAAGGTAGGTGGTAGGAATGTGTATTGGTCAGCGTCCTCCAGAGAAACAGAGCCAATAGGATATGTGTGTATATCTACTATGTTTGTGTGTATATATATCCTATTGTCTCTTTATATCTATCTACCCATCTATCTATCATCTATTTCTTGTAGTACTCATTTTATCTCCTATAATCGATCTCTCTCTCTCTCTCTCTCTCTCTCTCTCTCTTTGGAGTCTTCCAAAAAGAGCTAATGGAAAGATTTATATTATTTAAGATTTTATTTTTCCACTAACTTTCTGAAATGACCTTCGTGTGTGTGTGTGTGTGTGTGTGTGTGTGTGTGTGTGTATTCACTTGGTTCTGTTTCTCTGCAGAAACCCGACAAATACATATTGAATGTCATTTTACTTCCTTTATAAATTCAAATCCAAATCTATTTATAGACATTGAGAAATGTCTATGACATATTATTTAGTAAAACTGTGGCCATCCTGTTCCATTTTCTATTATTATAAAAACCATTATTAAAAAATGACTTTTTGGCAGTATAGAAATAGTTTCTATGGCCTTTAACCTCCAAAAAAACTGCCTCTCTAATTGATTGCCTTACTTCATAATCTGTTGTTTGATATTTACATATAAATTAACATCTCTATATTTCTGAAGTTATAAGTACTTGTAAATCTGCCTTTCACTTTATTCTTAAAGGTATAATATTGCTATTACCCTAATAGATTCTCTGTTCAAACAAACCAACAAAAAATTAAGAATGTTTGCTTAATTCACATTATCATTGTATAATCTAATGGGAGTGGAGACAGGACAATTGAGTTGGTATTGCTCTGAAGGACACAAGAATTCAGAAATTCTATGCCTTGCTTTAGAACTGCAGCTCTTTTAGTTGGTCTGATGCAGTACAATGCCCATCCTGTTCAGAGAGCAGTTAGATACGGCTCTGTTTCTTTGACATAGGCCTGTATAGGAAACTTAGCTGGAGATCCATGCCTTACTGTTGCAATCTAGATGGAAAAGACCATTAACACTGCATCAGACGATAGTCACACCGCTCTGAAGGAAGGAAAGGGTAGGTCATACAATTACCTAAACATGGCCAGAGGCGGGAAACACAAACTTTGTTTATGAGAGTTAATGATAATATAAAGATTCTGACACTTTCCAGAAAATATCACTCTCTTTATACTTTATAGTGTAGTACTTTAATTTAGAAGATTTAATTGACGAATGTCTGGAATTGAGTGATAGGGACTGGTCATGAGGAAGGATTGGGAGCTCTCTGAATGGGCTGGGGTCCCGATGAAAGCTCTGTGCACCTGAAGATCAGAGGAGGGGATGAGTGCGTCACTCAACGTTTTTGCTTTCACTTCCATTATTATATCTGAGCCTCACAATGACCCTATGAAGGAGGAAATAACCCAATTGCACAGATTGGAGTGTCCTCAATAGGTTGAAGTGACTTGCTAAACGACACATAATCGGTTGGTGTAGTGTTAGCGCTTTCTTTCCCTCTCTCCTCTTTCCTTCTCTCCCTCCCTCACTTCCTTCCATTTTAAGCAATAAGTTGGAGTCTATTTCCTTTATATCAAAACAGAATACCATGATATAATATTGTCAAACTCTTAGATTTGACTACTTTTCAGTTTTCTTTTATATATTTTGTTCCCATTTTTATTCTATATAGTCAAGTTCATTATAATTTCCTATACATGAATAAACTTTCAAATTACTGCAGCGTTTTTGAATCTCTTCTCATTATTGAGGAAATGAAATTTTCCCTGAGGGGAAAATCATAATCAAACTTGATTGCCTATTATACAGAAAATAAAAAAACTAGGATAGAACTATTTTCTAAGTAAGATTTTTAAATAAAACTTTCCTGTAGTTGATTAAGCCAAGTAAAACATGCCTTGAGCTCTACTTATTTTTATAAATGTGAAAAATGATTTTAAAAATAATTTTATCAGGAATTTTTTGGTGCTTATTTATTCTTTCATAACTAACTATATGTTATACATGTGTATGTGTGTATATTTATCCCATTATATTCTACCACACACACACCCACACACACACACGTGTGTGTATATATAGTCTGTTATCTGCCAAGCAGGAATTTTGAATGATGAGGCCATAGCAATAAATAAAGTCTCAACCTTCAAAGAACTTATACTTTTTGGAAAAGACAGATAATGTACAAACAAATATACAATATTATCAGTGCAATGCTCTACAGTGATAACAGAGAGGAGCAAGGTATAGCTCTGCTGTAACTTAAAACATAATAAGCATTTAGATAATCCCACAAGTTGGTATAATATTTGCTGCAGGTGTACTGATTTATTAACCTTAAGGGAACTTGTAATGTAGCCTAGTACCCTCTTCTAATAATAGTTAGCAATTATTAATGACTCTTCTTATTCTATCTTTTACACACTTGCAACTCTGAGAATTCTGAAACACAAATATTTTTTCTTTTTATTTATTTATTTATTTACTTACTTACTTATTTATTTATTAAGAATGTTCATGACATACAAAGCTGATTGTCCCTGCTCCTGACCATGATGTGACGGTCAGTTTCATACTGGGGACATACCCATTGCCAGAAATTGTTTTTGTACCCTTTGTCCCCTCCCAATTATCCCCCAACCTCCCTCTCCTCCCTCTTCTCCCCTCAACTCCAATTTGTAGCACTGGGAATGTTCCTCCCCTCTGTTGGATCATGGCACTACCGTGGTCTCTCTTTCCTTCCTTCTTTCTCTCTTAGCTCCCACATATGATGGAGCACATACGGTATTTATCCCTCTGTGCTTTGCTTGTTTTGCTCAACATAAGTTTCTCTAGGTTCATCTGTGTTGTTGCAAATGGGAGAATTTCATTCTTTTTTATGGCAGAGTAGTATTCCATAGTGTATATATACCACAGTTTCCTTATCCAATCATCCATCGATGGACATTTAGGTTGGTTCCATATCTTGGCTATTGTAAACAGAGCTGCAGTAAACATGGGAGTGCACGTATCTCTTCAACATGATGATTTCCATTCCTCTGGATATATACCCAGAAGAGGGATTGCTGGATCATACAGAAGATCTATATGCAGTTGTTTGAGAAACCTCCATATTGTTTTCCAAAGTGGTTGTGCTAATTTACAGTCCCACGAACAGTGAAGTAGTGTTCCCTTCTCTCCACACCCTCATCAGCATTTGTTATTCACCATCTTTTTGATTATAGCCAGTCTAACTGGGGTGAGGTGGTATCTCAATGTAGTTTTAATTTGCATTTCCCTGATGACTACTGATGTTGAGCATTTTTTCATGTATCTGTCAGCCATTTGTATGTCTTCCTTTGAAAAATGTCTATTCAGCTCCTTTGCCCATTTTTTAATTGGGTCATTTATTTTTTTACTGTATAATTGCTTGGGTTCTATGTTTACTCTGGATATTAGTCCCTTGTTGGATGCATAGTTAGCAAAAATTTTCTCCCACTCTGTAAGTTGTCTTTTCACTCTGTTGATTGTTTCCTTTGCTGTGCAGAAACTTTTTAGTTTGATATAGTACCATTTGTTTATTTTTTCTTTTGCTGCTTGTGCTTTCAGGCTCATGTTCATAAAGCCTGTGCCCTGACCTAACTACTGAAGTATTTCACCTATATTTTCCCTTAGTAATTTTACAGTTTCAGGTCTTATACCAAGGTCTTTAATCCATTTTTAGTAGATTTTAGTGTATGTCGAAACACAAATATGATACTGTCAATTCCATAGTAACCTCCATAATGGTTTCTTATTTTCTCTAGCAGTCTTCTCAAACTTTTCCACCAACGTGCTTCTGCTAAAGTAAAGGATACAGTGGAGGGTTTGGTAACCAAGGCTCAAATGACAATCCAAAATTTTGGAAGTGCTAACATCTTGTATTTTGTCATAAATATACCAGCAAATTTTCACTCTATTCAAAATATTCATACATTTGCTTTAAAATAATATTTTATTTGTAATTATATATTGTAAGAAAAAAAAACTTACTGCTATTGATTAGTAAGTGAAATGCTGGTGCATTTTTCCTATTAATTTTAGAATATCAAATTAAGAAGAGTTGACATTGTATTTTAATTTGAGTATCTAAGTTAATTATTATTTTCAGGTTTTATATTTCATTATTTTGTTAATTTTTTTATAACGCAAATTGAGTAACAGTCAGGATGAAGGAAGATATATGTGACACAGAGCTCCTTCCAAACACCAAGATTTTTATTTTATTCTCTTTTTCCTTTATAGCTATCAGAAAAAAATGAAGATAATTAAAATTCTTTAGTATAGCAGGACTGTTTTGCTTATGAGTGTCATAATTTCAATTTAGATTTGCTTAAGAATAATAACAAACATAATACAGAGTGTTAGAAGGATGTTGGAGTAGTTCACAGAACGGAAGGAAATTTTCCAGGAAAAGGGCCATTCTAGTGTCCTTCACAAATCAGAACCAGGGGCTGATTAGATCTAGGACTTGCTCTCTCTGCGTCTGTTCTTGATTTTCTCTGATCATCAGCTTCATTCAGTCGTGCTACTTCATGTGGCAGGAGACACAACTACCAGCCTTCTGATGCCAGACACATATAGCTTAGTTAAAGTAAAGAGATCTTTAGCACCTGTTGCCATAAAAAATTCCTAGGAAAGCGCTCTGACTGTTCTACCTTGGGTTATATGCTCAACCCTGGGTGAATGACAATGGCCATCAGGCCAGTGATTGGCCAGGGTGAACTGGTCAGCACAGGATCTATGCATCTGACCCATTATAGGCACCCCAGAAATGTCCTTTGAATAAATCGATGAAAGAATGTAAGTAATGCTTAGTTGTGGTCTGTAGGATTGGAAGGAAACCTAACTACAGAGAAGAAATTCAGTTAGGAAGCTATTGAGACACTGTTGGCAACTTGTAAGATGAGTGAGGCAAGGACATGCTTAAAAGTTGACTCCAAAAAGCGGAACCTTGATGTAGCAGATGCTGTGGATTTCTCATCTTTCAGTCCCTTGGTCTACAGTGGAATCCTCCTGCAATATGAGGACAAGTTCTGTCTATGTTGAAAGCATCTCACTTCAGATGCCACTAACGTTGCTTTTCTGACTGATCACACTGTCTAGAGGCAAGTCTGTGTTCAGGGCACTCAGAAATACAGGAATTTAATCTTCCTAGGGGGGGTATAACCTTTAACTCATGAGGAAGAGTAGGCGGTGGATCAATATGGGACACTTCCAAAGTGTGTTCTCCATGTTTCCTGTGAAGGTCCCCTACAGGAATGAATCTCAGTTGTCTACACTGTTAATTCTTTATTGGGTATCCTTCAATCTCCCTTTTCCTATGTCCTCACTTCTACTTCCTGGGATGACCTTCCAAATAGACTACTTGCACCCAGTTCTATCAAGAACTGTTTTGGGAAAACCCAAACTAGGATTTATGATGACTAGAATAATGTAATGTCATTAACGGATGTGAGGAAGGTAGAAGAAGTTCCAAGGTTGAAGTCTTGGAACTGCTCTCTTATTAGAATATTATAAAAAGTATCCATCTTTCCAAATTCAGCCAATATAATATCTAAGTTTGAAACAAAAATTATCACTAAGTATTAAAAGCACTATTTTTAGGGTGGCTCATGCCATTTCATTATTCATTAAATATTTTCAGAGTAAAGAAATTAATATCATTTTCTGTAGCTAAAAGTATAGGCAGGGAAAATGGGAGGTATTTTTGAAGTATTTCATTTGAAATACCACTGAAATTTTATTCTAGGTCATATCTCTGACAGTTCATTTCTTCATATAGCTTAATATTTAGTAGTTAGGGCTTTAGAACATAAATTTTACATATTTTCTTTTCAAATAAAAATAAGATATTCTTAAAATTCTTATTTAATGATAATACAAAATATGAAGATGGTACTCTTGACTCTTGATTTTCTTTCAAGTTTATTTTTGAGTTCCCTTACCAGAATAGTTGAGCTGACAGAACTTATTTAGGTTGTTTGAGGCACTTCAGTTAACACAAAATTGCCATCTACTTAGTTCCCGGCTTTGCACCATATCAAAACAAACACAGCTGAGTAAGACACATGCTAGTTTACTTCAAGTAACTAATAATGTAGTCAATGAAACAGAATGTATAAAAAAATTACATTGCAAGATATATTAAAGAATACTGAGATAATGGCCCAGAAAAAAAAAAAAAAAACCTTAAAGTATTCTATGTCAATACTAAGGGAAAAAAAATTATCTCACCTTACGGTGTTAGTAAGTATTTAAGAGACTCCTGTAAGTGTGAGACTTCAAATGATAAAGGAAACTTTAAGGAGGCATGCAAAGTAAATAGCAATATAAAGGAACTTAATGTTCAGTTCACCTTTAATTACCCTCTTATTCACTCAAGTAAGCTTTCACAAAGAAATAAATATATTTTGGGTCTATATACCCAACACCGTGCCATCTTGCATATATAGGTTACACAGGAGATTAAGTGAATGACAGTTGATAGATGACTAGAACTCTATCCCCATCCCCCATAAAAACTAGAGACAAGATAAACGTGGCATCTTCTGCTGTTTTTGGCTTGATCACCATCATCGCTGCCAGTTCTAAAGTTTTCTAATGTATAAACATGAATCAAGCTAATATCTCATTTTCAAATGGTGCTCAATTATGTAAATATCCATCTTTCAGCTTTCGTTTTATTAGCATAGCAGTGGCCAGTGATTATAATGAAAGGATATTTTTTCAACTATTCAAATGTCATTTGTTTATGATGCAAATTTTTTTTTGCATAACATACCTACTGCCTTTTACAAAAGACCAAATAGGTAAATAGCTCAGGGAATATTTATGAGTTTATTCTTTTTATTTTATTTTTTGCAAACCTTGCTTATCTGTAGGTAAATTGCTGTTCAGATTGAATATTCATGACCCAATTTTTGTTAGTGGTTTATTTTGTTATATACAGATATTATTTTTTCCCTCTTTGTATTCAGTGATCATCTGAGGTTCAAATGCAAACACTAGGAATGGTTGTTATACCTGTATGTCATTAAAAAATAAATAATGAATCCATAGGAAGAATCACTTAACTTTGTCTCCTTTTAAGTAAGACAAGACCACGAGGAATTCTACTTTCTACCTTAGAAGAATTTTACGTCTACAGCACCTGTTATGAAGACAGCAATTTTTAAAGTGTAGTCTTAAAACTTTGATTTCAGGATCATGTTACACTCTAAAAACTTATCGAAGACCCCAAAGAATTTTGTTTTATGTGAGTTATGTCTAACAATTTTGGCTGTTATGAGAAATAGAAATTAAAACTGGTCATTTTAAAAATTATTCATTATTTTTCTGGTAGAGCACCTACCTTTCGCTTTTTAAAAATATTTACTTTATTAATTTCACTTAAAAGCAAAGAAATAATAAGCATCTATTTTGAAGAGCACATACAAAAGAAAAAAGCAGGAGTTCTTTACCCTTACCCATATGCATTCTTGAAGTCCAGTCATGGAGCATCCACTCTCAGGTCATTTAGTTCTCTATTCTGGTATCGATCATAGTAATTCTAAAAAATATGTTTAGCTGGTATTTTTGCTTAATGTTATACTTGTGGTGGTTTCACTCTTATTATACCTTTATCCTTTCTCCATCTTCCAATGTATTTGTATTCTTTTGGAGGGGGGTGGGGTGTTAAAGTAGTAAATGTTTATGTTGGCACAACAATGGGATATTGCTCACTACTAAGCAGAGATGTATGTTCTGATACTTTCTTCTCATGCAACGTATTATTTTATGTGCAGTTGGTACTTGCCCCATGGCTTCATTGCTTACATATCTAATTCACAATCATGGATATTTATCAAAATTTCCAATAGCTCTGTTAAATGCCTAATATCTTTTCAGAAATGCTGAAACAAATGCAGTCATTCCTTTCTTTCTTAGATGCCCCATCCACATCCTCTGCCTGGCTGGAATACAGTTGCTCTTTTGACCTAGTACCTCATTGTTTTAGGGGGACTTCTTGTCATAGCCATTTTGCAGAATTCTTCTGTTTCCTGGAATTCACGTCTTTTTTCTTCTGACTACTAACCTGTTTTGCTTAAGCACCTCCTGGGGTAATTTATATATGTGTATGACCCTTTATCCTTGATAGAGAATTTGGTTGGTTAGAGAATTCCAAGTCCAAAATCTCCATGTCTCAGAATTTTGAAGGCGTTGTTTCACTGTCTTTTACTCTCAAACATTACTTCTGATGGAATTTTCCTCCCTGTTCTGTGTATGTGTTCTATTTTCCTTCCAGCTGCTATCAGGGTTGTGTTCCTTTCACACTCATATGCTAAGGTTATATTATGATGTGAAGATATTTATTTCTTATTCTCAGGTGTAACTCTTGTTCTATACATTTTCTCGTAACTTACTTGTTAATTACTTCTCTTCAGATTTTACTGTCTGTAACTTCCATCATTTGGATCCTGAAATTTCCTTATTCAATCTACTAATTCCTTAATTTTTCTCCTCTTTTCCAGTTGCTTGTCTTTTCTACTTAGAGTATTTTCCCAAACACACTCTTTATTTCTTAGTTGCTATGATTTAATTTCTCAGATTTCTTTTTTATTCTTTTTCTTTTGCTTTGCCTATAACTCTTGTTTTGTGAGTATTCTATCACCCCTTGTTTCTTTGGAAATATCAATCATAGGTTGCTTTCACGTTTTCTCTTTTTTCAGCATATTTTCAGTTTCTTGCTTGGTTTGCTATCTTAGACCCACTTTCCTATTGAAAGTTTTCTTCATATGGCTGATAATCATTGGTTATATTGTCTTTTTGAAAGTTTTCAGTGCGTATATAGGTGGGACTGCTGATTACAGAAATTAACCCTAGGTAGCTGGTTAGTCTTTCCAGTAAGCATCTTGAAACCTTTTTCCTCAGGCATTTTATTTTTTATGAGAATCTCTCTCCTATTTTCTTGCTTTGAGTCATTTGGAGGTTCTCGAGGAGGGAGAGAGGGTCAGTTTACTGGCATTCTGGAAGCATATTAGTGGAAAGGATTAGAGTTCAGCATGAATTTTACTTAGTTCTCTAGTTTTTAGACCCTTGCTTTTAATACACTTGGTCCCTCTAAAATCACCCGGTTTAGACTTCTAAGGGCATTATACTCCAGCATTCTGCAAGAAAATAGGGATGCAGAGGTATAGAGTAAAAGAGCATGGTGAGTGGCTTATTTTACAGGGAGAAGTATTTTGGGGTTCAGTTTCTCTATCTACCAGTGTTCAATTAATCACCTCCTGTTTTTCACCTCACGCCTTACCTTTAACTTCTGCACTGTTTGGTACTTACAAGACTTGTACTTTTCAGGGTTATTAAGGGTAATTGGATTATATTCTTACAAATCTTTATGCAAATCATGTGTCATTCACTATGAAATAACTTATTATTTCTATTTTCCTTCATGCAACTTTTTAATGTTGTCTAATGATGCTTTATTTTCTATTTCTTTTTTTTAAAATGATTATAGTCAGATTTTGGAAAGGAAAGGAGAGAAATGCATGCTGATAATCACAAAGTATATCTGGAAATCTCTGTTATTTACTCATTAACCTATCAGAGACTGACTTCAGCTCTAATATTTCATTGAAACCTTTTTTTTTTT
>NW_007746434.1:0-13480 GCF_000696425.1 Galeopterus variegatus | reverse complement strand
AAAAAAAAACAACCCAAGTCACCAGTCCCCACTTCTCTTTTGCTTCTAGGGGCATAAGATCTTTTTCATGTAGTTTGCTTCAATGCTATTGTATTTCTTATGTGCTTTGAAACTGAACCCCTCTTTGATGGATATTAGTAGAACGTGCTTTTGTGTCTCCCTAATGAACTTTCACTTGGAAAATACCCAAAACAAGGAAGATGCTAGAAGTGTAATGATATTTTGTTTAAAGCACAGAGAGACCCTCTCTTCTGGTTTCCCCCTCTTTGGTCCACCCCAGAGGAATAATCAGCCAAGAGTCACAGATGGGATCATTTACAGTTTTACTTTCAAGCTCCAGCCTTTCAGATTGTGTTTACTTGGTCAAAGGCTTCAGACCGGCCAGGGTGGGCCTCCTGACAGCCCCATCTTGCTGCTCTCTGATACTCTGATTGGGATTAAACCCGTGCTGATCTGTCAGAAAGTGATTGATGGGGAGGCTTCTTTGTGATGCTTGTGGTAAACTTGAGAGGATGGAAGAGTTCAGGCATGGGGGCAATATTCTTTAGGGGACCCTTCAGCTCTTGTGCCTGGAGGAGCCCAGGATGGCAGTACTGCAGTAATTACTGGCTAAACAAAAGGAAAATCCACCCAAAATGGAAGACAGCTCGGCGCCACGGTGAAAACCCCCTTACTGGTAGTAGCATTCTTTCCCCCCCCCACCACCACAATTGAAAATATTCGTACTGCAGTAATTACTGGCTAAACAAAAGGAAAATCCACCCAAAATGGAAGACAGCTCGGCACCACAGTGAAAACCCCCTTACTGGTAGTAGCATTCTTTGCCCCCCCCACCACAATTGAAAATATTATGTAAGGAACAGTTCTCTAAAATCCAATCAACATTAATTTCTAGATGAAACTAAGTACAGAGGAAATAAGTAAGCAATAAAACACAAAGCCATTAGACATGCCTATGTTGATTTCCTTGTTTTTTCCTCAATGCACGTTTCCTTAGGCAGTGATTAGCTATGATAATTTTTATGTTTTTTGTAAACAAAATTGTGCAAAGCTGAAAATTTTACAATAGATCAAATACAATTGTCAGAGCACCAAATTCTCGGTGTGGTCCAGTAGGAAAAGGAGTGGATTGAGCCACAGAAATGTGTATTCTTCTTCTTGCTTAGTCCCCTGCTAGTCATGCAGGCTTGCACAACTCTTTGCCTTTTGAGTCTCTGCTTCTGCATCTATAAAATGGGGACATGCATCTAGTCTTTTTCCTTCACTGATTTGTTCTGGGAATCAAACAAGGCAATGAAGGTGATAACACCCATGACTGATTATCACCAACCACCTTTGGTGTGTGGACTTTAGAAGCAGAGGTTCCCCCGTAGGTCAGTATCACCCATTGGTCATCATTTAAAATATCCTAATTCAGGGGCTCAGAATTTGTCACCCCTATGCTTTTCTCGTGTTGTTGGCTCAGCCTGGAGTGCCCACCTCCCACCTCCCTCTTCTGTATTTCTAAAATCCACTCCTCTCCCAAAGCCCAAGGCAATTGCTAACAATTCCATAAGCTTTCTCTCATTCTCCTGCCTCCTCCAGTAAAAAATGACCACATTCCCCCTGAGCTCCTGTAACACCTCATCTCTTACCATATTCAGCAGTCTTTGTCCTCATCCAGTCATTTCCATATGTAATCTCCTACTATGTTGCCCTACTGTGGGGGCTGTGTCAGTTGTCTTTCAGCACACAGACAAGCATGGCACCTTGTACCCAGTGGGCACTATTTGTTTAAGAAAGGAGAACTGTTGTAGTCACATTCTTTATCCAAAGTTCATTGAAAAGCAACTACAGATGGTCATCACTTTGCACTATACCGTGTTCACCGAAATTTGTGTATATCAGAACTGTGTTTCACTTGCAGTTATCACATGGTTCCAAAATGCATGTGTTTTAGTTAGCATGGTACTGTGCAAGTGAGGATTGCCTGTGTACCTGAACAATAAATGTATAACATAAATGTAATGCATCTAATCGCGTGAAAAAAAATACCAGCAAGTCTTGTGCATTGAGGGCAGCCAGCCATGTGTATTAAACACAAAACTCATATAGCATCTCATAAATCAGAGCCTTGGCAGAAAACAGCGATGTGTGTCCAATCTCAGGGCAGAAGGGGCTTCAGTGAGCAAGGGACCACGTTGTTACCATTTCAGAACCATTACTGTGGCTCATGGAAGGCTGTGGATGGAAGCCATTTCTGGATGCAAGAAGCAATCCGAAACAAGTAGCTTAGATGCTGAAACATGGTCATCTCTAGAATATTTTAGTAGCTTCTGGGGACAAGAGACAGAATATTTATAATCTCTGTGGTCCCAGGAATGTCTTAAAGCCCCCTAAAAGCAAATAAACATTAGTGTAACTGGTGTCCCGATGCTTCCCACAGTGAATGTTGAGACTGGCACAGAGAGACCCCAAAACAATACATTTTAAGCTGCTAAAGAACTATGAGACTGCACAGCAAATTTCTCTCAAAAGCTAAAATGCTGAGTTTATGTACTCTACCAAAGAAAGGGACACAGAAAAACAAAATTGATGAAAGATGATGATAAACATAAGTTTCGGCAACTTTAAAGGAGCCTGGCTATGTGCTAATGCTGAGGCATGAGCCCAAGAGTGGAGCACACGGTGCAGAATGAGGACATCCAGGTTTGTGAGTCCTGCTCATGATGCCTCTGAGCTCCAGGAGGCTTCTGAGAAGTGGCTTCAGCAAGGACCAAGGTGAGGGCTGAATCACATGCAAAGTCCACCAAAGGAAAGATGGAATGGAATGAATGTGGGCTTTGGAACCTGCAAACCAACATCTGCTTCCCGGTGGGAAGCTCTGAGCCTTTCTCATGCTCTGCGAGAAGAACCATGGCCGGGGTGTAGGAACTCCTAGTGATAGTCCCAGAGCCACCCCTGCTGTGCTGGTAGCCTTAAGCAAATGTCATCCCTCTCCTCACTTCCATGTCTCTACCTATAAAATGGGATCATAATTGCTTGCCATTTCCACCTATGCTGTGCAGATTGAATGAGGTTATGTGTGAAAACACTTTAGTGAAAATTTGAACAAGTTTCAGGAACTCTTAACACCACTGTCAATGGCTGTTTAGGAACCAATCCAATTCCCTAGCTTCTGAGTACAAATAAGCACTTAGACAACTATGAAAGAAACATAAGACCATGTAATGGATTAAATTGTTTCCGAAAAAGACATGTTGAAGTCCTAGTCCCAGAGCCTATGAATGTGACCTTATTTGGAAATAGGATCTTTGTAATATAATCACGTCGATGTAATCAACATTATATGTCCTTGTCTTCTAAGGGCACCAGTCATTGGATTAGGCTTCCTAGTCCCAGAGCCTATGAATGTGACCTTATTTGGAAATAGGATCTTTGTAATATAATCATGTCGATGTAATCAACATTATATGTCCTTGTCTTCTAAGGGCACCAGTCATTGGATTAGGCTCCCCCCCACTACCACCACCACCAGTCAAGTATGACTTCATTTTAACTTAGGGTGGACCCTAATCCAATATGATCGGTGTCCTTATAAGAAAAGGAAAGCACCACGTGAAGGCACAGACACGCAGGGAGAACGCCGTGTAATGACAGAGGCAGAGACTGGAGTGCTGCAGCTGCAAACCAAGGAACACCAGGAATTGATGGCCACCACTAGAAGCCAGGAAGAGGCAAGGAAGGATTCTACCCAGAGTCTCAGAGGGACCATGTCCCTGCTGACATCTTGGTTTTAGATATCCAGCTTCCAGAACTGTGACAGAATAAATTCCTGTTGCTTAAGCCACCCAGTCTGTGGTACTTGGTACAGCAGCCCAAGGAAACTAAAACAGAACCCTGTTCTCCTCATCCCTGCTAATAGTTCTTCCCTGTCTGTAGTTCTATGTTTTATTTCTAAAGAGCTTTGCCACTGTTTTAGCAGCTTCTGCTGAAATCTCTTTAGGGAACTGCTTATAAAACATTTTGGGGGCTGTGCTTCTGGAACCACTGTTGCAAGAGGTATGTCTGGTACTGCTGGGAAGTAAATATTCTTGTGCTGGCTGAAAAGGCACTCTGTAGAAGGGGCTGGGGCACAGCAATGACAGATTCAAACATCATGGTAAACTTTTGAAGGCCTACAGTAGATTTGTCATTTCCCTTCTTTAGCCTGACAGAAAGTGACTCCACAGAGCTTTCTTCCAGCTCTGGTCACCAGCAGAAACTAAATCTACCTTGCCTGGTGCCTGCACCAAGAGGCGAACACCCTGGGTCCATGGAATGAGTCCAGAACCCTGTGACCCATTCCTAGTCTTGCCAGTCACCAGCTCTACCAGATTTTCTCCATCTGCAAAATGGGTGTAGCACCTCCACCTCCCAGGGTGGTCACGGGTGACAGGAACACTCATCAGAAATTGTGAAGTGCCGGGCAAATGGAAAGTGGTGACGTCATCATCACCATCATCCTCCCTCAGTTGTCAATGCCTGGGGGCAGGGGCGGGGGCGTTGGCCTCAGAGACGACCAGGAAAACTGGATCAAAGTGTCCAGCTGGTCAAAGAAGAGTCAGCTGTAGGGCCTGATCCTCTGGTATTGGCGGCCCGGGGAGAGAGCAGTTGAGATGCGCTCTCCTGGTGGGTAATAAAATGAATTTACGTAGGGAGGAAGCAGGATGTATAAAGCCCAGGAGCCTGATCTGTTTCTGAGATCAAACAGAGCAGCATTGTGCCGGGGTGTGGAGCTGATGTCAGCGTCTAGAATGCTGGTCGAAATCGCCCTGGTTACGCAGCTGGACCGGAATAAGGCAAGTCTGTATCTGAACTCATTAATTTTTACAACCAACTGAACTGTTCTGCCTTTTTGGGAGGGTGGGGGGGTGGTGTTGGGGGAGGTAGTGCAAGGGGAGAACAAGGGAAGGAAGGCAAAAGGGAGGGGCTGGTATGTATGGAACAGGGGGCTTCCCACCAGCAGACACTATCTCATTATTCCCCAGCAAACCCCAGCTTCAAACCTCCAGCCCTCAGGACAGCCAGGCAGAGCCGCTGCAGGAGGTTCTGCCAGCGGAGGAGAGAAATGGGCCAATGAGATGTAAGGATAATTAGAGTGGCACAAGCCGCTCCTAGGCATTCAGGTTATGTCAATGTTTCCATTATATGCCTCACTTTTCAGGGGTTTATAACAGAGCTATAAAAACTCACGCCAGCTGAGAATTTGGCAGGCCAGGTCGCAGCAACAGAGGGACTGTTTTTTTAATTCAATTCAGCTGCTCGTAACTTGGGGTGGGGGAGCATGCTGTATATTTGAATAACTCAAAGAAGCTGGTTTGAAGTATCAAGCACTATTTTGCTGTCTGATCACCCCTCCTCCTCCTCCTGCTGTCATTTATTTGTGCTATAGGAAAAGAAACACCATTATATAAATGCATGCCAAACACTTTCTGAGCCAAGAATCTACAGACACTTTCCAAGTGCCAGCTAATTCAGCTTGTTCCATTCCTGAGAAAGTAGGAGTGTACCAGTCAACCCCCTTCCTGCAAAGGTGTGAATCATCTCACCCAAAGCTCTACACAAAAGATTGTCAAGCCTCTGCAGATGAGCTGTTTGGTGCAAGAGCTATTCCAGACAAATCCCAATATCTGGGACAGTCCTTTTGCGTTGATGTAGCAGGATTTGACATAGTTGGTAAGTATTGTCCCAGTCTCATCAGGTGGGTTTTTTGGCCTCTCAGGCACAGAATGAAGAGAGATCTTTCTCCATATTTTATTCTATAATCTCCGATTAGTGAAAGTACCCGAATCCTGCTGGATCTCTGACAGTCCAGGGCATAGTTCCCTCTATATGAAGCCTTCTTCAATTCTCCTGCCAGAAGTCTTCTCTCTCTCCTCGGTCTCCTATCTAGTCTTTTCCTATTATACTTATCATTTGATTGCTGTGTTATATTTATTTGTGCATGTCTTATCTTTTTTATTGTATGATGAGCCCCTTATGACATATTTCTGACATTCTCCAAAGGGTCAAATTTAGATGGACGCTGCTCAGTAAATGCAGGTGGAATTAATTACTTAAATAGTTAATGAAGGACAATCAGAAGCCAGGTGGCTGATAGCAGCAGTACAAACAAATCTCAGAACAGACAGGGACTTATGAATTCCTTCTTTCTTAATAGAAGGGAAGACAGTATATCAAATTAATTCCTTACCTTGCTACTAATAATAACACTAAAAAAATGATAAGATGGGGGGGGTCAAGATTCCCAGCCAGAAAAATAGTAATAAGATGCAAACAATAACATATATGGCCATATCTACATAACCATGTTAACATTTAACAGTGGTAAAAAACAAATAAAAAATATATGTACATGTACACATAAATATATTAACAAATACCTATAGGAACACTGAGATAAGTATTTTATCAGTATGCACTGATTTTTCTCTCCTCTGTAACTCCCTTCCCAGCCCCTAATGCTATGAAAGTGCTTTATAAATTATGAATAAGTAACTGTGTAAATAGAGAGGGATGGCATTGATATCACTGTAGCACATAAGACATTCAGTAAAAATTTGCCAAATAAATGAATGAACAAATGAGTGAGCTACTAGGGAAACTTAACTGAGATAATGATATTTCTTCATATACTAAAGAAAATATTGTTAGTGATGGTAAGTAATTTAGGTTCCATCATAAATACCCAATTCTGATCCAAGACTTAGTAAAGAATAGGATTTCAGTCTTCACTAGGGATTCAGAGGACTGTGGCCCAATGCCCTAACCAGGCAATGGGTAGTAGACATACGTGTTAGTGTGATGGGGCACTGGCCTCTCCATAAATTTGCACTGAGCATGACAGCCTGAGGCAGCAGAGCTCGGAAGGCCCAAGTATGATGAATGGGTGGGTGGGCAAAGAAGATATATCAAAGTCAGACTGGAATTGGTTTATAAAGGAGTCTGGGTCCATTTGCATTTTCTGAAAGATTTCTAGTATTGTTCCATTTCTGTTTAATTAGAATTTTAAAACCTTCAAAAATTAAGGAATATAACCTAAGCCCATGTCTGTAAGTTAGGACATCAGGCTAATCTGAACTACTTCTTTCTGTATGGAACAAAATCTAAATAAATGCAAGCATGTCCATTACAAAAAGTCATATCAAAGTCCCAAGGTTAAAGATGTATACCTACGCATGTGGGTGTGTGTGTGCATAGAAAGAAATAATTAGACTGGCTGAGCTATTGGTCAGTGGAAAATATCAAGCACTTAAAATCAGGACACTTGGGTCAGAATCTAAGCTCTACAATGACACATTGTGTTAACTTCATTTTTCTGAGCCTCAGTGTCTTTACCTATAAAATAGGGTCAATATTACCTACTCTACCAACGTCACAGGACGACAATAGTTTGCATCAGTTGGGAATGTGTTTGGCTGCAAATAACAAACCAAAAAGGATTATAATGGCTTCAACACAAAGGACTGTATGTTTCTCACATAAGAACAAGTCTGGAGGTGTGCAATCCAGGCGTGAAGCCCAGTGACGGCTCTCGGGACCCAGATTATTTCAGTATTTCTGCATAACATCCTTGCCATTTTGGTTCTCTTCCTCATGGTTGTCATCTCCATCACAAGATGGCTACTGTAGCTTTACCATCACGTACACATTCATTAGAAAGGAGTTGGGGCAGCCCTTATCATTGTGAGTCTTTATTAGCTACTTCTCCATCACATCTCTTTAGACATAGTGGGTCACTTGCCCACTCTCAGGTCAATTAATGGCCAAGCGAACTGAGATTACCATGGCTGGTTTAGACCCATTATTATTCATCTTCTGTCACTCAGATAGAAAAAAAACTAACCCTAAAATCGGAAAATTTTTCTGTGCTACCAGAACAACTCAGGACTCTGTTAAGGGGCAGAAAGGATGGCTGTTGGGGAAGCTTCTGACGGGATCTGCCCCAGAACAAAATGAGAAAAAGTAGAGACTCTCAAAATGTGGTCCCCATACTAGCAGCATATGGAAACTTGTTAGAAATGCTGATTCTCAGGCTCCACCAAGACCTACGGATTCAAAACTTGGAGGTGGGGGACACCAATCTTTTTTTTACAAGTCACCTACAGGTAACTCTGATGTTCCCTCAGGTTTGAGAATCACTGGGATAAAGTATGAGCAAAAAATAAGCAATCAGGCTTGAGAACTCAGTGATGTTAATGAAATGCAGGCTTCCTCAAAGGCGTCCTGTGGGGAGGGGAGGAAAGGGAAGGAAGGCAGGGAGGAGGAGGAGCTAACCTTTACTGAACACCTACTAGAGGTTGGGCAGTGGCCTTGGTGCCTTCACCTGTCTCTTCTATCTTAAACCTCACAAACCACATTTTCACATAGGAGAAAACCTAGTATCAGAAAGGTTAAGTGACTTCCAAAGTTATTCATCTGGTGAATGATACAGCTCAAATTTAAAGTTTGCTCTGATTGCAATCCAGTGCACTTCCAATTGTTACACCTGAAAGGTAGGAATCCTGGAAAACTTAGACTTACTCAATTCATAAAAATGTGATTTAGAAATAAAACTGTTCCTTTACTGGGCAGTCTGAGCCCTGTGCAGCTTGGCTCTCTGTCTCCCATCGCTCCCAGCATTGCAGCCTGCAGCCCGCTTCCATGCCTAGGCACATGTCATGGGTCAGAGCCATGCCTGACGCCTCCCTATTTCTTGGGCATGCCATGTAGCCTCAAGGCCTAAACCCAATTCCTACTCCCTAAAATACCCTCCTTCGACTTTTGTGCTTGTTGAGTTTATTCTTTAAATAATTGCACAACTAAAATTGGCCCTCTCTGAGTGTTCGTAGTATAGTGAATGTAATAGGTAAACGCAAAAATGCCTAGTTTGAATTCTTCCTCTACTAAGAAGTGCCTTCAAGTTTTTCTTTCTAACCCAACAACATTTTGCTTGCATTTTCTAATTTCTCAGTCTGTCCTGTGATGGAATGATATATAGGTCTGTGTCTCCTAACAAACATGTGAACTACTGAAGCTAAGATTAGGTCTTGCTCAGCTCTTTAATCTCCACAGCACACAGCATAGGGTCTTACTCTTAGTAAGTGCTCAAAACTACATACATAGGATTGAATTATATAACACGAAATGGACATCTGCACTTCAAAGAACTGGATTTTTCAATTAGCTGATGAATTCCTCCATTTTTAATAAACAAAAGCCTATTTCATACTAATGCTGTTGATACAAAAGAAAACCTTTCCTTTGGCTCATTCTAATGGATTTTACCTTGCCCAGTGCTTAGCTAATCCAATTCTGAGAACACAGCGTCACTGCTGGATGTTGAAATGGAGTCATTTTGGGAAGCTGAGCGGAAAACCTCCCAGCAGGAGTTATTTACGCACCTGCTGGATTGCCCATAATAAATGATACCGGCCAAGTCACAGTGCGATCCCCTCACACGCTCTGTACCCTGATCATTCCCTCCCTGCCTGAATTTGTTGGATGACTTCCAAAAATATTTGGAAATTAAATATATTTTGCAGTCTTTGAAAATATCAAGGGACAACTTTAAGGGTGACACTGAGCCATAGATAATTGCATTTCTTTGAAAAGATTTTTTGAAAACCCCTTTTTACAATAAATTTTGAGTGTTAGGGGAATGGATAGTGAGGGTGAGAAGGAGGGGTTAGAGAGAAAATGTGAAAATGGTTAATAAAATCTGATACTTTCTAGGCAGACAATAACACAGGTTTGAAGAAAGCTTATAAACATAAATATAAAATAAGGCAGTAATTATGTATTCAATTACTCTGTCACTCCTTTTTGTCTCCTTAGTCATTCTTCAGTATTTTTCTGGACATTCATGCCAAATAACTAACCCACAAGAATTTACTGAATGCCTTCTACATCACGGGCCCAGCATATGAGATTAAAAAAGAGAAACCAAAAGGATGACTGTCATCTCGTACAACTTTTTAGCTTTTAAAAACTTAAAAACGCTTTCACTTACTTGATCTCAATCAATGCCACGTATTGCTCTCATTTTACAGATGAGTGAACTGAGATTGATATGACCAAAATCACATGGTTTAAAGTGACTGAGTCAGGGCTCGGCTTAGGTCTTCTGTCTCCAAGTCCTGTGCTCTTCGATCTCCATTCCTCCACCACAAAGACTCTGGTTATTTTGAATAAATTTATAACATGCACTCTCATAGTATGGAAAGCCTTAACGGATGTCTCTTACAGACTTCTGGGTAAAAAGGCAGTGAAGTCAGGTGTTTAACTTCCATTACAGCAAGAGCCCCTCTGAAATGACCCAGAGAAGAATGGAAAAGAAAAAGCTTTGGTGGGGAGGGAGAGCAAACACTGAAATAACACTGGAACCCAGGTAGGCGTGCCTTCCACAGGGTAGAATGTCTGGTGCTAACCTGTTCAATATGGCTCAGATGGGACCAGATGAAGGAGAGGACCATCTTTCAGCTCTTCTTCCTGAGAAATGACAGTGGTTACAGGAAGTAAGTGCCAGAAGGACTGTAAGATCCCCACCAAACATGACTGCCTCCTTCAATTGGAAAGTTTGGAGGGCCAGAGGGGGTATTGTGAGCAAGTTAGAAGGATAGATTAGAGGGAAGAGAAAATGTGAAAATGGTTAATAAAATCTGATACTTTCTAGGCAGACAATAACACAGGTTCGAAGAAAGCTTATAAACATAAATATAAAATAAGGCAGTAATTATATATTCAATTACTCTGTCACTCCTTTTTGTCTCCTTAGTCATTCTTCAGTATTTTTCTGGACATTCATGCCAAATAACTAACCCACAAGAATTTACTGAATGCCTTCTACATCACGGGCCCAGCATATGAGATTAAAAAAGAGAA
This sequence comes from Galeopterus variegatus, assembly GCF_000696425.1. Taxonomy (NCBI): domain Eukaryota; kingdom Metazoa; phylum Chordata; class Mammalia; order Dermoptera; family Cynocephalidae; genus Galeopterus; species Galeopterus variegatus. The sequence goes on along the minus strand of NW_007746434.1, from coordinate 2,596 downwards.
ACCAAAAGGATGACTGTCATCTCGTACAACTTTTTAGCTTTTAAAAACTTAAAAACGCTTTCACTTACTTGATCTCAATCAATGCCACGTATTGCTCTCATTTTACAGATGAGTGAACTGAGATTGATATGACCAAAATCACATGGTTTAAAGTGACTGAGTCAGGGCTCGGCTTAGGTCTTCTGTCTCCAAGTCCTGTGCTCTTCGATCTCCATTCCTCCACCACAAAGACTCTGGTTATTTTGAATAAATTTATAACATGCACTCTCATAGTATGGAAAGCCTTAACGGATGTCTCTTACAGACTTCTGGGTAAAAAGGCAGTGAAGTCAGGTGTTTAACTTCCATTACAGCAAGAGCCCCTCTGAAATGACCCAGAGAAGAATGGAAAAGAAAAAGCTTTGGTGGGGAGGGAGAGCAAACACTGAAATAACACTGGAACCCAGGTAGGCGTGCCTTCCACAGGGTAGAATGTCTGGTGCTAACCTGTTCAATATGGCTCAGATGGGACCAGATGAAGGAGAGGACCATCTTTCAGCTCTTCTTCCTGAGAAATGACAGTGGTTACAGGAAGTAAGTGCCAGAAGGACTGTAAGATCCCCACCAAACATGACTGCCTCCTTCAATTGGAAAGTTTGGAGGGCCAGAGGGGGTATTGTGAGCAAGTTAGAAGGATAGATTAGAGGGAAAAAAAAATGTGAAAATGGTTAATAAAATCTGGTACTTTCTAGGCAGATAAGAAGGCCATGACTTGCAGTGGCTGCAGATCAGGAGCATTTAAAAGCAGTAGCAGTAGGAAGCCCCAGGATAAACACCACAACCCCATTAAGCAAAAATCATTTAAGGAAGCTGACTTCACATTGTGGACAACAGCTCAAGGAGGGAGGTGGAAGCAAGCAGAGCTTCAACCTAGCATGGCAGGCAGGCAGAAAGAAAGCAAAATTCAGAACGTCAGCCCCGGATACAGCAGCTCCACTGCTGGTAGAGAAGAGCACTGTGGAAAGAGCCCCGTCTCCTCCCGAGCCTGCCCAGGAGTCCAGCTCCTCTGTCTGCCTCTGCTCCCCACTGTCTGCCCTTGACTCCAGTTTCTTCTCTGCTCCCCTCCATCTGCTGGACCTCTAAAGTAGTAACATAAATTCATTTCCATCAGGAAAATCTACTCACCATTAATGAACAAACACCAGAACTAGATATATCTTTTGTTTTATTTCCTGTAAGTAAAAGAAAACCAACATGGATATTATAAAAGATAGATAACCTAGGGCCCAAAATACAGAGAAAGACAGTATCTTTTTTAAAAAGCAAAAAACTAATTATAGGGCTTAAAAAACAATTAGGAAACTCAGATTTAGGTTCCCATGAAAATTCAAGAAAAGGGGAAATCAAATGATGAGAGGCGAGAGACAAAGGCAGCAATGGAAAGGGCTCAGGTCAGGGTAGGTAGAAGTTTACAAGAGTTAAGAAAACTGAAAAATAAATAGCAAATTGAAGTTCTTATTCAAAACAATGAAGAATAGAAATGGGCCCTGCAAAAAGTCAAAATTGGTGATGCAGAAGAGAAACTTGAAAAACTGCCATGGAATGAGGAGGAAAAAGGCAAAGTGATTAAAATAACGAGAGAAAAATTATTGGGTTTGAAGATAGATGATACAGAAAATGTAGATAAAAGACGTTTCTGGGGGGAAAAAAAAGACAATTACAGCAGGATAAATAAAACTAAAAATAAAATAAAAATACAAAAAAAGAAAATCTCCCTGAGCTGATGTATAGCCACAAGGATCAGGGTCAGCTACCTGTGATAACCCAACACTAAATTTCAAGAGACGCCAGGAAATACAGTTTTTATCCCAAACAGTTCTGTGCTCCTGTGAATATCAAGAATTATGTTACTCACGTTGGCAGCACATATACTAAGATTGAATCAATATTGTAATTAGCACAGCCCCTGCACACTGATGACATGCTGTGGCTGCTGCCTCTGAGGATAGGGGTGGAGAGTTCACTTCTCATTGGAATTTGGGGGCACAATGTCCCCAGACTCATCAGGGTCTTCCGACAAGTACCCATCCCAACTTGCAGGATCCCATTCTTTCCCAACCAAGGCCCTCACAGTAGATACCATGAGAGTATGAGAGCTCAACTTTCCTTGCAGTTCAGCCAATCATTTGATGAGACATTGTGTTTGATTTTTGCCAATTTCAGCCCTGTGGGTACTAGAGAGAATATTCTGACCCAGAGCACACTTAGAAAACTTTTAGGTCATCTATGTGAAGCCTGAGCCAGGAATTCACATCCCTGAGCTCTCCTTTTCTTTCCTCACTTTGTCCAGTGAGGCTAGGAACTACCAGCCAACATCATTTTATTCCTTGGTTTTCCACAAATACTCAAAGGTACCATGTATAGAGTTACTAAATTCTTTACCTCTTACAAGTGGTAAATTAGGAGTATCAAATGGATTTATTTTGCATATCTCTATAAACAGTTCACACCGTGGACTATCAGTGCTCTATGTATTATAAGAAATAGAGCTGTTAGGGGCCGGCCCGGTGGCGCACTGGAGAGTGTGCCGCCTGGGAGTGTGGCGGCGCTCCCGCCG
>NW_007746433.1:12799-13486 GCF_000696425.1 Galeopterus variegatus | reverse complement strand
CGGGACCGGGGTTGAAGCTCTGCAGGAAAGCGAGGCCGCGGTGGAGAGGGAGGCGGCGGCGGCGACCGGGCAGGAGGTGGCGCTGGACTTGCTGGACGTAATGGATGTGGTGGAGGTCGTGGCCGATGAGCAGGAGGAGGGGGACGAGGACTTCAGGCTGCCACCGCTAGCCTGGTTACCCAAGGTGACCCGGCCGCCATTGGAGGCTTTGGAGATCCTTCAGTTGGAGCTGGGAGCCGTGAATGCCCGAGGCAGCAGGGCTTACGCTCGGCTCAAGAGGAAACTTGGGCAGACGCGCAGGCGTCACCTTGAGCTGAGAATGGCCATCATCCAGGACATCCCTGGCTTCTGGGCTAAAGTCGTATCCTTTGGGCTGTGTGTCGAGGGTGGCTGCCAAAGGGAGCTTGGGATGGAATGGGCAGAGGATACAGGGGAGGGGCCTAGGCGATGTCATATAAAAGAGCTGAAAGCGTGGGTGACTTCCCGTCCCTAGAGGTCGAGCATGAGCTAGTGATAGGGGCCAGGAGCACTGGTCCCCACTGGAAGGTAAGGGTGGCACAACATGTGCCCTTCACTCACACACACCCCAAAGTTGAAGGACACGTTTTGCTGAGAAATTCCCAGTTGAAGCGAGAGTCTTCCTGCCCACAGCTGGCAGGGGTAAGCAAGGGACATGACACTGGTGTC
>NW_007746433.1:10636-11236 GCF_000696425.1 Galeopterus variegatus | reverse complement strand
CCCCTTTCTTCACCGTTTTAAGCATCTTAAACACTACCTACACCCACTCTCTCCATTTTCTCACCTTCATTCTCTGTAAACACCAGCTCTGCCTTCTATTCCCCACCCCCCCCCGATGGAACCTCTTCTCACCAATCACCAGCGAGCTCTACATTGGCAAACTGAAGATACATTTAAGTTCTCATCTTACTGGATCTCTCAGTGTAATTCTACTGAGTTGAAAAAACCCTTCTCGGGAGCGATTTTCCTCTCTTTCTCCCTCCTCTTCCCTGTCCTCTGAGTTTTGCAGTTCCTTGGGACTTGGGCCTGGGCTGCCTCTTCTCTGGGCACCCTCCATCCAGTCAAATGGCTTTAAGATTCCATTCAGTCCACAAATATGCATGATACATCTGCTGTGTGTGAGCTACTGTTCTGTCAGTTAGGCTCCTACAGTCTTCCACTCTGCCAACTGAGCTGTCAAAGGAACTGCGAGCTACTATTCCAGGCATTGGGGAGAGAGCAGAGAACAAAACCTACAAAATTTCTGTCCTCGTGGAGCTTACGTTCTAGTACAGGAAGATAGACGATATGCACATAAATATTTAATCTCATGTCAGGCGA
>NW_007746433.1:8609-9943 GCF_000696425.1 Galeopterus variegatus | reverse complement strand
TACGTTCTAGTACAGGAAGATAGACGATATGCACATAAATATTTAATCTCATGTCAGGCGATGGATGCTATAAGAGTAAAGCAGGTAAAAAGAGAGGAGCATTATTGGAGTGTGGAGGGTGGACAAGGCTGCTGTTTTAGATGACAGATGTGACGGGACATGTAGAAGACACCTCCCATGTTCAGTTCATCTCCGAACCCCTCCGCCCACACGCACCCTGAGCTTTCCTCAGTCTTCCCCATTCCAGGCAAAGGCATCACCTTCCCTGGCACTCTTTGCAAAACACTTCTGAATCCACCTACTCTTCCCCATCTTCTGAGCCACCACCTCAGTCCAAACCCATCACTCTCTCGTAACTGGACCCTGCCATAATCTTTTAACTGATTTCTCTACTTCCACTCATGCCCATTTTTATCCACCCTCTACGGTGTAGCTAGACATGGTTTTTGTTTATTTGTTTGTTTGTTTGTTTTGGTGGCTGGCCTGTGCAGAGATCCACACCCTTGACTTTGCTGTTATAACACCACACTCTAACCAACGGAGCTAACCAGACAGCCCCCATAACTCACTTTAAGTGACTTCCTTTGCTTCTCTGTCTCACTACTCTACCCCCCTACTGGTGTTTCCTGGGACCACTTTTCAAATAAACCATTTCCACTCAGATCCTTGTCTCAACACCTGCTTTGGACCAAACAAAGACATCTTTGAAGGCTTCCCTTTTGCCATGTAGGATAAAATACAAATTCCAAACCTTGGTTTACAAGGCCCTGCAAGCTCAGAGCCCTTTCTGCCTCTCTAGCCCCATTGCCTCCCTCTCTCCAGCCACTGAGAACTTCTCCCGTCTCCTCTTTGTCAGTTCCAGCACCTTTGCAAATGTGGCTCTCACTGCTTGGAATGTTCTTCTCCCAACTCTTCACCTGCCTAGGTAATGCTTCAAGTTACTTGCTCAGAGAAGACTTCTCTGACCACAAGTTTTAATTACATGTTTATTTATTAGTGACAATAGGCCCCAAGTGTGTTTTCTTTACCTCTTTATCCTTCAGCACTGAGAGCAATGCCTGGCTAGCATCAGGCTAAGTAAATACATGTCAAAGGAATGAAAAAATGGATTGAGCTGAGAGGGGACTTTCTCCTCCTTTTTCCCACAGCATGGGTGGATTACTGCTCACCTCCACAGTGTTTGAGGGCAGGAAAACAGAACAAGCCAGAGGGGCCGTAAGAACTCTGGGAATTAGAAGTCCCAAAAAGACTAAGCAGATTGGAGGAAATATTAAAAAAAAAAAAAATGATAACCAAGAATTTCCCAGAATACAAAAGAATGAGGGTTAATATGG
>NW_007746433.1:5787-7605 GCF_000696425.1 Galeopterus variegatus | reverse complement strand
TTTACTGTATGATTCCATTAGTAAAAATTTCTTGAAATGACAAAATTATAAAAATGGAGAACCGTTTATTTCATAGTTGCCAGAGATTATGGCTGGGGAGAGAAGATTGTGCAGGAAGGCACAGAATTGAATAGTGAGACCTCTTATACCCGCACAACTTTCCTCACTGCTCCCAAGATGTTTCTGTAAATCTCTTACCTCCAGGCACGAGACTAAAAGATTTCTTCTTTTTTTTTTTTTTGGCAGCTAGCCAGTACACAGATCCGAACACTTGACCTTGGTGTTATAACATTGTGTTCTAACCAGCTAAGATAACTGACCAGCCTCAAGACTAAAGGATTTCTCTCTGAAGAAACTGACCAAGCCAATGGCAAAGACCTATAGATATTGCCATCTGGGGTGAACCAGCTGGATTTTCGCTCCATCCCCCTATAACAAGGCCCAATCAACAAACCCTTCCCACACAAAGACAGATCTCCCAGTCAGGGTTTCGTGCCTCACTCTTCAATATGAATAGTCAGCAAAGGACCCCCAGGCCTTTGAGGAAAATTTCTCCCTGGAAGTTATCCAAGCAAACAGAAGGTGAGAACCAAGAAAGAAAAGATACAACACAGGGAGGAAATTTTAATTCAAAAAAGAAAAGAAAAAAGCCACAGTAATTAATATTCTCAGAAAACAAAGAGAAGATATTGCATCCAGAAGGTAAAGAGCACTTCTTAAAAAGGAATACTTAAAGAGCACAATTATTCTTCACAATTAAAAATATGACAACATAAATTTTACATTCAATAAAAATATTAGAATGTGAAGTTGTGTAAATCTTCCAGAAAATAGACCTGAAAGTTAGAGATAGAAAATAGGACAGGACAGATAAGAAAATTAGAGGTTCCATCTAGGGATTTAATATCTAACTAATAGAAGTTCTAGAAGGAGAGAAGAGTGAAAACAGAGAGGGGAAAATTTTCTCAGAAGTAAAGAATGTGAATCATCTTAGACAAAGAAAGGGCTCACTAGATGCTCAGCAAGCTGAGTAAAGGAAGACCCATGCCAAGGGACATTGCTGTGAAATGAAATCACTGGGGGTACAGAAAAGACCCTAGAAGCCTCCAGAGACAAGTAAGAGGGCACACACCAAGGGCCAGGAATCAGAAGGCTAAAGGCTTGAAAACAATGATGATATGCCTCAAAATTCTGAGGGAAAATAATTTCCAACCTAAAACTCGATACCTAACCAAACTATAGATCAAATATAAAGACAGAGTAAAGAAATTTTGACAAATCTACACTTTCAAATATTTATTTTCCACATCCCCTTTTAAAGAAGCTATTGAAGGATGTACTCCATCCAAATGGAAGAAGAAAACAGAAAAGAGGAACTCCAATATGAGAGAAAGACAAAGGATAGTCCCAGGAGGATGGGGAAGGGACGTCTCCAAATGAAAGCTGTGTATCAAGCCCAGAGAGGAGCCAACACAGAGTGCAGCAGGATTGCAAGGATATCTCGAAATACAAAAGGGAACCATATTAAAGGGAGAACTGTAGTTCTATTGGTTAGTTTGAGGTCAAGTAATAGTAGGCACATAGAAAAGAAAGTTTAAAAATATGAGAATTATTAATGTTAAGAAACAAAAACCAGACAAGAATAGTAGGTATATTGCCCTTTTATCAATATTTACATAGTAATATCAAGACTAATATTGAAAATTTATTTAAACCCTCTTTATTAGTCCATTTCTGTTGCTTATAACAAAATACCTGAACTGGGTGATTTATAAAGAAAATGAAATTTATTGCTTACAGTTTCAGAGGCTAGGAAGT
>NW_007746433.1:3337-3805 GCF_000696425.1 Galeopterus variegatus | reverse complement strand
TTTCAGCTGAAGATAGGAAAATTATGGGAGTGTATTTATTTCCTAGGGCTGTTGTAGCAAATTGCCACCACTTTGAGCACTTGAAACAACAGAAATTTGTTCTCCCACAGTCTTGGAGGCCAGAAGTCTGAAATCAAGGTGTTGGCAGGGCCACACTCCCTCTGCAGGCTTTGGGGAGAATTCATTCCTTGCTTCCTCTAACTTCTGGTCGCTGCTGGCATTCCATGGTGTTCCTTGGCCTATGGGGGCATTGCTCCAGTTGATGCCTTCATTTTCATATGGCCCTCTCACTGTGTGTGATGGCATATAGCTTCCTTCTGCCACTCCTTTACAAGGACACATGTAATGGTATTCAGGCCCTCCCAGATAACCCAGGGTTATCTTCTCATTTCAAGATCTTTAACTTAGTAACATCTGCAAAGACCCTTTCCCTAATTAAGATAACATTCACCAATTCTAAATATTTGA
>NW_007746433.1:0-869 GCF_000696425.1 Galeopterus variegatus | reverse complement strand
CCACTATCAATATTGGACAGATCATCTAGGCAAAGAATCAGCAGAGAAACACAAGATCAAAACAACACTCTAGACCAACTGGACTTGGCTGATATCTACAGAACATTCCATCTAACAACCTCAGAATATTCATTTTTCTATCAGCACATGGATCATTCTCCAGGATAGATCACATATTAGGTCACAAATCAAGTCTCAACAAATTCAAAATTTGGAATTATCCCATGTATTTTTTTCAGACCATAATGGATTAAAAATAGAAATCAATAACAAACAAAATTCTGGAAACTATACAAACACATGAAAAGTAAACAGCATTCTACTTAATGACATATGGGTCCAAGAAGAAATCAAATAGGAAATAAAAAAATTTATTGAAACTAATGAAAATAATGATACATCATACCAAAACCTGTCGGATACTACAAAAGCAGTACTAAGGGGGAATTTATCACATTAAATGTTTACTTCAGAAGAATGGAAAGATGGCAAGTAAACAACCTAATACTTCACCTTAAAGAACTAGAAAAACAAGAACAATCCAAACCCAAAGTTAGCAAAAGGAAAGAAATCATTAAGATCAGAGCAGAACTTAATGAAATTGAAGCCCCCAAAGTGACACAAAAGTCAATGAATCAAAAAGTTGTTTTTTTTGGAAAAGATAAATAAAATTGACAAACCATTAGCATGGCTAACTAAAAAAATAAGAGAGAAGACCCAAATAACAAAAATTAGAAATGAAAAAGGCGATATTACAATAGATACCTCTGAAATACAAGGAATCATTCGAGACTACTAAACTATATGTCAACAAATTTGAAAATCTGGGGGAAATGGATAAATTTCTGGACACACACAAGCTCCCAAAA
>NW_007746432.1:11416-13486 GCF_000696425.1 Galeopterus variegatus | reverse complement strand
TTTCTTAGTTAGTCTAGCTAATGGTTCGTCAAATTTGTTTATCTTCTCAAAGAACCAGATTTTTTTTTCATGAATATTGCTTTTCTTGGTCTCTACTTCATTTAGTTCCGTGCTGATCTTCATTATTTATTTCCATCTACTAATTTTGAGATTAGGCAGTTCTTTTATTTCTAATTTATTGAAGTGTGATGTTAGGTTGTTTATTTCAAGACGTTCAATTCTTTTTTTTTTGGCCATTTCACGAACATTATTTGTTTATTTATTTATTTATTTGCAAGATATATTTTGTTTTGTTTTATTTATTCATTTTACATGTGAATTTTTAAATTATGATTATTAATTAGATACAAAGTTAATTGTCACCCCTCATGCCCATGATGTGAGGTCCGGATTTATACTGGCAGCATACCCATTACCACAAGTTGCATTTATCATTTAATTCATTTCTAATTTTATTCCATTGTGGTCTGAGAAGAGACTTTATACGATTACACCTTTTAAAATTTGTTGAGACATGACTTGTGGCCAAACATGTAATTGGTTGAGACATGACTTGTGGCCAAGCATGTGGTCTATCCTCAAGAATGTTCCATGTGTTGATGAGAAGAATGTATATTCTGTAGTTGTTTGAGGAAATATTCTGTATATGTTTACCAAGTCCTATTGGTCTGAAGTGAAATTGAAATCCAATGTCTCTGTGCTGATGTTTTGCATAGATGTTCTGTCTAATGTTGAGAGATGGGTGTTGAAGTCTCTAGCAGTTATGTTTTTGGGTGTATCTCTCCCTTTAGATCTAAAAATATTTGCCTTATATATCTGGGTGCTCTGATGTTGGGTGCATATATATCTATGATTGTTATATCCTTCTGCTGAATTGATCCCTTTATCATTATATAATGACCTTCTTTGTTCTTTTTCTTTTTTATGGTTTTTGGTTTAATGCCTATTTTACCCAATTCAAGTACAGCTACTCCTGATCATCTTTGCTTTTCATTTGTGTGATACATCTTTTTCCATTTCTTCCCTATTTATCTGTGTGTCTTTACAGGTAACATGTATTTCTGGTAGGCAGCATACAGTTGGGTCTGATTTTTAAATCCATTCAGGCAGTCTATGTCTTTTATGTGGGGAATTTAATCTATTTATATTAAGGCTGTTATTGAAAGATATTGCTTTACTCCTGGGATTTTATGGATTTTTTAATGATTGCTTTATATGTCTTTGGTTCTTTTCTTTCCCTTTAATTGTTTATCTTCACTGTTTTTTTGGAGTGATAAGATATAGTTTCTTTCTCTTTCTTGTTTGTGTATCAGCTCTACCAGTGACTTTTATTCTTTCTCATGTATTTATGACAATGATTATCATTCTTTGGATTGCAGATGTAGGGCTGCCTTGAAGACTTCTTATAGGGCCAGTCTTGTAGTCGTGAATTCCTGCAGTTTTTGTTTGCCTGGGAAGGACACTATTTTTCCTTCATTTCTGAAGGATAACTTTGCTGGGTATAGTATTCTTGGTTGGCATTTGTTTGTTTGTTTGTTTTTCAGTACTTTGAGTATATCATCCCATTCTCTCCTGTCCTGTAAGCTTTCTGCTGAGAAATCTGCTGTTATTCTGATGGGGTTTCCCTTATAGGCAACTTGATCCTTTTCTCTTGCTGTTTTAGAATTATCTCTGTCGCTGGAACATCTACGACAGCTCGGTGTCCTCTCACATCTCAGACTTCCACAGTGCACCCTAGTGTTTTCTAACCTTCATCACTCATAGGCACCTTAGCTGAGCGCTGCCCTGTGTGAGCACCAGACATGCTAGTATTTACTTAAACTATTTGCTTTAAATAAAATTTAATTTTTAATTTTTAATTCACTCTTTGAAAGCCTTAAATACACAATGGACCTTATCCTAAGACAAAATAGCCACAAATCTCAGTCTGATTTAACAGATTTACATGATCAGGGACCCTGGAACCACACTGCTGGCATCTGAATCACGGCTTCAACTCACTACTTGCTAGCTGGCTAATCTGGTGAGTAGCTTATTCTCATTGTGCCTTGGTTTAATCATTTTGTAAAA
>NW_007746432.1:8571-10554 GCF_000696425.1 Galeopterus variegatus | reverse complement strand
TACTGTATTAGTCCATTTCTGTTGCTTATAGCAAAATACTTGGAACTGAGTAATTTGTGAGAAAATAAAATTTATTGCTTACAGTTTTGGAGGCTGGAGAGTCTAAAGTCTAGGGAACACATCTGGTGAGCTGACTCTACAGCAATGCAGTGTATCACATAGAGAGAATGGTGGAGCAGAGAGAGAGCTACCTCCTCACTCCTTCTCCTTTTATATCCCTCAGAATCATGCCCATGACCACCATTGATCCATCACTGGATTAATCTGTTTGCCTGAGCATGGTCCTCACAATCTAATCACTTCCTCAAGGTCCCACTATTCAATTAACATAATAGGATTTCACACCCTTTTAACACTGTCATAGTGGGGATTAAGTTGTGTGGGGACATTCAATCCACCACACCTATGTTGATGTCTGGGCATCTGGCAATGCAATTGCTTCTTCTAATACTCTGGAGTAGCTTTTGATGGGGAGAGACTCCCTCCTGTAGATGTGCTCTACAGTGACATCTGCGTAGGGTGTTTTAGGTTTGGTCCAGGTAGATGGAGGAGTATAGTTTCTGTATGAATACTTTGACTGTATTCAATGTAAGACTTGTCCGTGAGTGCCTCTGTGGCCTAGGCACTGGGGTGCTCAGCGGTTCTTTGCTGATGTGAGTGACACGGGGCTGTGTGGTTTGGGTCATGGTTGAGGTCACAAGCTTTTGGGAGAAGCACTGGTGTGAACTGCTGCTCCTCAGCTAAAGTGGGTGACCCTGGATCGGCTGGCTGACACCCTGGTTATCATCCTGTGTCCCTGACAGATGAACTGAGGTGCTATGAAGCTTTTCAGCTTAAATGAGTGTCCCTGGATAAGATTTCTGGGAATTGTGATAAGGACCTTGGGCTTTGAGATAGAAAATGAGGTGCTCAGCAGCTCCTCAAGTACACTGGGAAACTCAGTGGAGTCATTGGGTCTTCAGGCTAGGTATTGTACCCTCAAAGTTGGGATTGGGGCTCTCAGTAGCTCCACAGCTAATGTGGGAGACACTGAGTGAAGTTGTTGGGGCTCTGGGTGGGATCCTATGCCCCCAAGAGAGATGCTGGGGTGCTCTGCAGTTTCACTGTTGAACAGGATCACCCTGGCTAAGGTTGCTAGATTCGTGGGTGGGGCCCTGCACCCTCAAGAGGGAAACAGGGTTTCTTTGAAGCACCACTGTTGGAGTGGGATAGTCTGCGTGAGGTTGTAGCAGTTTGGGGTGGGTTGCTTTGTCCCCAAGAGGAATGCTGGGTCACTCTGCAGCTCCTCAGCAGGAGTCGGCCACTATGGGTATGGTCTCTGGATTTGTGGGTGGAAATCTGTGTCCTCAAGGAGGATGCTGGTGCCCTCTGTACCTGTTCAGCTGGAGTGGCCACACGGGGCAAGGCTGCTATAGTCATAGGTGGGACCCTGTGCTCTCAAAAGAAATATCTGTTCTCACTGCAGCTCCACAGTCAGAGTGGGCCCCTCTGGGTAAAGTTGCTGTGGTTGCGGGTATTATCCTGCATCCCCCAAGAGTGATAGTAGTGTTCTATAGAGCTGTTTGGCTGAAGTGGGCCTCTCTGAGCAAGGCCACTGCACTTCATGTGCAGGCCCCTGTAACCCCAAGAGAGGCACTGGGTCACTGTGAATCTCCTCTCTGTGGGAAGGCTGCCCCATGCAAGGTTGCTGGGGCTGTGGTTGGGCTATTGTGCCCCCAGGAGAGTTGCTGCGTACCTACATAGCCCCTGTACTTGGGCAGGTAGTCTTGGTAGGGTTGACTGGTGCTGCAAGTGGGGATCTTTGCCCTTGTTAGAGGTATATGGGGCCTCCACAGCCTCCCCGACTATCATAGTCTCTTCCTTTAAGCTGGGTGTCTGCCAGAAGAGAAAGGTACTTTGATTGTAAGAGCAGCATGAGATGATGGGATTGGGTCTCTGTTGTTGACAATTTTTTATAGTAGGGTCCATGAATGTTTGTCTCTC
>NW_007746432.1:3854-7573 GCF_000696425.1 Galeopterus variegatus | reverse complement strand
CTTTTGAAAACAACTCAGAACAACTCCATTCCCCTACTTTGTATACATTTATGTTATAATTCTCTTTATTTAATAGGTCACTTTTTACATCTGCCTGGTGAGACCAATACAGAATTATTTCTGCCCATGTCTTTCCCTCTTCCCTTTGTTTCTAAGTACCTGTAGTTAAAAAGGTTGCTAAGAATTTTGATTCTAAGGGACTTACAATTTAGATCTCCATGGTTCTGATTACATTCTGTTTGTTTAAATCAAGACCAAAGTTATATAAGTCTAGTTTTAATCAAAAAAGTTTTTTCCCCCTCCAAATAGTTAATAACTTCTTCCTAATTAGTTTGACTATCAACCTATTTTGAAAACGTACTGCTCATGTGTTATTCATAGTAGACAACTTTAGAAAGCAAGACCACACCCAGAAACTGCTAGATTACTATAAAATGCTGAAGCTTCTGCACTCCTCACAAGATTATATTTATAATTTTTCATCCAAAACTAATATGCGCCAAGGCAACCTAACTTGGGTCAGTATATTTGTTGGTAGCCAGTTTCTAATGACTTTTTATGAAATTAAGGTAATTTCCTTATATTAGAATAATTAATTTTTGGTTTATGCATTTGAAATATTTCAAATGTACTTTTTTGTTTGTTTGTTTGTTTTGACAGTTTTTTAAATTGAAGCATAAATGATTACATGTATATATGGGGTACAGAATTGAATATCAATACATGTGTACAATATATGGTGATCAAACCAGGATAGTTAGTATACTCAGGTTCACAAACATAATCATTCTCTGTGAACCTTAACTAATTTCTTACTAACCCCTCCCCCTCCCCTTATCTCACCTCTAACCACCACAGTTCTGTTCTCTATTATTTTGAATGTTCAATGTAGTATTGTGATTCTTTCTTTCTTTCTTTTCTTTCTTTCTTTATTTTAGCTCCCAGTGATAGGTGAAGACGTGGTATTTCTCTTTCTGTGTTTGGCTTATTTCACTTACCGTAATTTTCATGTTGGTGTAAATGGCAGAATGAAACGTACTTTTAAGAAAAATGCTCTGTGTGAGATTAATTTTAGAAGATCTGTCCTTACAAACCTAGACCGTGGGTAAATATAATCTGTACACAAATTTTGCTTATTTCCTCTACCTCATGCCACCACCCTGCCTTAATATTTCTGGCACATGAAAGAAGTAGAGACGCGTTAAAAAAAAATAGTGTATATGACTCTAGAAAAGACCATCCACTTCTGGGAAAGGCATTCTCTCTCTCTCTTTCTTTCTTCTTCCAGGCAGCCTGAGCATGTAAAACAATGTTCTTTGTTGGTATGTGTCAGACTAGATGTGAAGATTGACGGAGGGATTTGTGCTGAGCACTCTCTGGCATTCAGGTTCGCCTGTGGCCAGAGCAGAAAAGGGGTCAGGACTGGGTCTGACGCTGTCCTAGAGCTTATTCATACAGAAACTGTAGTTCTGAGGCTGCTTAAAGTATTGAGAAACCTAATATTTAAGAAAAAGAAAAGTGGTAAACACTGGGAGAAGAAAATTTTTGGTTTCAAAACCATCCTGTGAGAATGGCCATGGGCATACACAGGCACATGCTTGGATGTTTTAGACTCCCAGGAGGGCCTGGGGCCTCTGTTGTAGCAATGACATCCTTCTCTCCGTGAAAGTCCCACATTACATGCAACCACTTTGCTGACATTTGACAACCACAAGTGAGAAAGGAAGGAAGAAGAAAGGAACAAAAATTAACTGGTACCATGGCATACTTACTGAAAAAGATAGAGCCTCCCTTCATACAGGGAACATATAAGCACTATGAAACTGACCTTTGATAAACACTTATGAGAGGCCATTCTGGTGTAACCATCATATCTTCTCTGCAGTCGTTGCAATCACTTCATAGCATGACTGTGGTGTCAAGTAATCACTTTTAACATAAAACTCCATTAAAGGAGTCTTGGGCCTGCCCGTGGCTCACATGAGAGTGTGTGGAGCTGAGAACAACAAAGCCACGTGTTTGGATCTCTATATAGGGATGGCCAGTTAGCTCACTTGGGAGAGTATTGTGCTGACACCACCAAGTCAAGGGTTAAGATCCCCTTACCAGTAATCTTTTAAAAATAAAAATTAATAAAATAAAGGATTCTCATATTAGTAAAGATTATTCAAAAACAATGGTTCAACTGAGAAGAACTTAATGCTTTCAAAAAGTGGGCTTGGCTTCTTTATTCCCCAAAACTTTCATTATTATTATTATTATTATTATTATTATTATTATTATAATTATTATTATTATTTTCTATTCTGGTAGCTTCATGTAGAGGATATTGACTAAGAAGTTATTAATGAGATAGAAATAAAGCACATGTAGTTTAGAGGACAAAAGTCCTTAATATAGAAGACCAAAGCCTGGACAAAAGTTCTGTAGTGTAGGATGCCAAGTCCTCCAGTTTAGGAGGCCAAAGCCCAACCCTTTAGGAAAACGTGTAGAAATGCTAAGATTGAGAAAGACCAGAATACTTTCACAGGACTAAAGCCTTTGATGTAGAAAAGAGAATTGAAACACAGTGAAAAGTGATTGCTTTTTGGGGCGGTTGCCCTTGGTGCAGATAAACCTAAATGATGGGAAGGTTTGAAAGCTAAGATCTTCAAGGATGTTCTGCTAGTTCGTGTTCGGGGGACTTTCCATGTCTCTCCCTAAGATGTTTCTTTGCGTTTCTTGGGGAGTTAGGCACTTTGGTGTTGATTTCATTGTTTCTTTTTGTATGTCACATAGCTTAGTTTCATGACTCCTTTTGATGGTAAATTGCTTCAGCTATTTTAAGTCACACCTGCTTTAACGAAGATTGTCACATAGCCAGTTTGTTTATGTTTTCACTATGATTGATTAACCACCTGTTTTTCTTCTGTAACTTTCTTGTCTGTAAAATAAAAACTGAGCAAAAACTGACTCGGGGCTGTGCCTGGGCTCTCCTCAGTTGAAGGAGTTTTCCCTTGGTGCAGTTCCTTCGTGTTTCTCATTATTCTGAATACATGGGCTCTGAGTAAACTTTTGTCTAAATCACTCTGTGAGAGGTGACAGGTTCGCACAAAGAAGATAAAATGAATAAAGCCAAGGTACAACTGCTTTTTTCCAATTGCATTAAATTCTGGAAAAAGATTGCTCAGAGAATCATTTTTTTTTTTTTTGAACGCTAATGGGATTGCAACCCTCGGCACAGTGTTGTGTGCACCACACTCAGCCAGTGAGCCCACCGGCCATCCGTAGATAGGATCCGAACCTGCGCCCTCATCACGACCAGCGCCGCACTATCCCGAGTGAGCCATGGGGCTGGCCTGAGAATCATCTTTTTACTCTTTTTTGAGCAACACTATACCAAAAGTCCCCTTTTTGGTGTGTAATCAGCAGGAAGCAGGGTTCTCTTGAGTATGGCGAAGGGCACAGAATAAATTTCAAGGACCATTAGTCTGCTTATGACCTGGGGAACGTACAATATACCTCTTGGCCTGGGGGAGGGGAGAAAAAGAAGAGCGTATTTCCGGTCTTGATGGAGTCTCCTCCTGTGTTTCTTTTGAGGCAGCAGGACCTTCAGGTAAGAATGGCTTCTATCCTCCAATGTCCTCCACGAAAAGGTTGGGCAGTAAACAGAATTTGCAGTGTATTGCATGAATGTTTGGCTGCCATCTTCTAATAAAACCCTGTCAGTAGCCTCTCGG
>NW_007746432.1:0-211 GCF_000696425.1 Galeopterus variegatus | reverse complement strand
GTGTCAGACTAGATGTGAAGATTGACTGAGGGATTTGTGCTGAGCACTCTCTGGCATTCAGTTTCGTCTGTGGCCAGAGCAGAACAGGGGTCAGGACTGGGTCTGACACCTTCCTAGAGCTTATTCGTACAGACACCGTAGTTCTGAGGTTGCTTAAAGTATTGAGAAACCTAATATTTAAGAAAAAGAAAAGTGGTCAACACTGGGAGAT
>NW_007746431.1:13181-13487 GCF_000696425.1 Galeopterus variegatus | reverse complement strand
ATTTTTCTATGGGAAAAGAAAGATATTAAACAAACAGATAATGAAAATATCTTAGGTGAAGATAAGTGCTATGATGACTTTAAAACAGAATGATATGATTGAGAGAAACAAAGATGCCCCTTTGACTGAGTGGTTTTAGGAAGCCACGCAAAGGACTTTTTTATCCCTGAGACCTCAATAATGAAAAGAAATTGGCCATGCAAAGTTGAGGGTGTAGATTGGTACAGCAAAAGAAATAAGTGGTTTAAATGCTCTTGGTCAGGAACGCATTCTATGTGACCAAGGAACAGAAAGGAAGCGAGTGTG
>NW_007746431.1:8979-11671 GCF_000696425.1 Galeopterus variegatus | reverse complement strand
AGTCTGGATCACCTAAGGCTGCACTGTCCAATATAGTAGTCATAAGCCATGAGCAGCTATTAAGCACTCGAAATGTGAAAAGTAATTGTTAATAATATTTAATTTTAACTAACTTAAGTTAAAATTTAAATAGCCACATGCGACTGGTGGCTACCATACTGGAGATCACAAACATATTGTATCATCACAGAGAGTTCTACTGAATATTGCTTCACTCGAGGAGAGATCCCTCATCACTGGCCTGAGATGTTCAGAGAAGCATAGGGGTTCAGTGGTTTCATTAAGGACTGAGAGAAAAGGGGATCTGATTACTTCTCAGTCCTCTCTGTCTGCCCACAGAACTGAGAGACACTGAACACCAGGTCCCAGATGATTTCAAAGGCTGAATGAGATGAAGAAAAGAAATGCCACAGTGAGACATACTAGTATTCAGAAGATGCCATTGTCCACAACTTAAACAAGATTTGCATCAAGAAACCCAAGTTGAGCCCACCAGGTGTGCGAAAGGACTGAGACATCTGCTGTCGGGCCACACTAGTCCCAAGTTCTGACAAGAGTCCCAAGAAGGAAGAGAAAATGGGCTTCTTTGATCACATTGGAGTGAAAAGGCCTAAGCAGATATAACCAGGTGGTAGGGTTGCCTCAGTAACACACTGATGATGCGTGGAAAATTAACACACCAGCTCCTTTTACATTAGTCAGTCTCATTAGTTGTGCCAAAACTGCCATAAGTAAGAAAAATTGAATGCTGACACTTTTACATAACAAATTAGAATGTTCTTTTGACTTATTCTTCTGTTGACTCTTAGCAACTCAAACTTAAGTGATTGTATCGTGCAGTATCCCATGATCTGTCACCTCACTCTTCTATCTGATACCTATTCCCATATTTATTTTCTCAAGACACAGTTTTGATAATATTATTCTCCCTATCCTTGTTATCCTAGCATTTCAGACCTTCTACTATTTGGTCTCTGACTCTCTCCCTCTCTCTCTCGCCGTGTTTTCTTCCATTGACAATTATGCTCCAGCCCATGGAGATGGGTCATTCCTAGTTCAATGTTTATTTGGTCTCTGACTCTCTCTTTCTCTCTCTCGCCATGTTTTCTTCCATTGACAATTATGCTCCAGCCCATGGAGATGGGTCATTCCTAGTTCAATGTTACTGAACATATAGGGAAACTGAGGTCTAGAGAAGAACAGGAATGGCTAAGAATATACAATGAGTCAAAGCCTTATTCCTTATTATACTTAGTTAACAGGTGAAGTGTCTGTTATTTTTATATAACTAACTTCCAACAAGTTGGCATTAAACTAACTAGAGATTGAGATAAATGATTATCCCATCAACTCTCACCTCTTCTCCTTCCATAAACTCTAATATAGATCAGGGAGAATAAGGAGAAACCTACCCACCTGTGCTCATGTTTCCTGATTGATTCAACTATCCTCAGAATATTGCATTTTGATGATACCAAGGATTACTCATGTGCATGGACCTTAGAGGCAGACTAGAGTCTCACTCCACTCTACTCTGGCATGGTAAATGGGGAAAAGCAAATTAAAAATTTTCATGGAAATGCGCTGTCTTTGTGGGAAGCTATTGGTAGAAATCCTAAGTGTATTTAAAAATTAACCTTTCATCAAATTCAAGATTCTCTTTATTCACTCTACAAATATTACTGAATTACTTCATCTGAGCCAGGCAATGTATCAGGCAACAGAAAAGCAAAGTAATCCAAAACCTGTCAGTGTTCTTGCCTTATTGGAACTTTCAGATCAATGGGGAAGGGGAGATATTGACATTAAGTCCTGTGAATGAAGGGCACACAGTCTTATGGTACCTTTTATTCCAACTATTTGCCTAATGGCTCTCTGCTTCAAGTTCTCTATTTTATAACATGGTCTAGGAGTCCTCCTAAATTTACAAGACACTTTTTCCAGCAGCTTTCTTTTAGGCTTTGCCAGTAGGAAGTAATAAAGACATTGGAGGTCAAGGAGAAGACACTTTTTCCTGTGTCTTGTTCTTCACAACACCATCCCAGCAGAAGATGTTTGTTCAAGCTCCCAGCTTATTTCAGCACTCTCAGAACCAGCCTTAATGTACCTCCTCAGAGAAACTGTCAGCATATTCCTGACATTAAAAATAAGGCTGATCACATGGGAGTTCTTGCAAAAAGAAATGACAAGTTTATGGCTTTAAATTCCTAGTACATGTCTTATTCAAAAAATCTTCTAAAATGTTTATAAAATAATTAAGAAAATAAAATATTTCATACACCTGTGGGTCAAATATTACTTAAATAAGATCCAAGATACAATTACCTAGGTTGCACAATTACCAAAACAAACAGAAACACCTTGAACTCATAGATTCATAGATTCATTACATCTTACAAATAAAAGCAGAACTTCTATGGAAGGATCGGGTCTATGAGACTTTGAATGGGGTATCTCGATTGACTTGGGTGAAACTGAGAATTTTGAATCCCCAAGTCTCTCTGAAGCCCCCTTGCCAGCAGATGCAGCCCTTCCTTCCATTTCAGAAGAGTCTAGCCTTCTCTTCCTTGTAATAAGCTCACCTGAGGCAATTGCTCTGTGAGAATGATCTTATTTTTCTCTAGATCTACACTAATCGCTGCTGACTTCTAAGAGTTTAACTGGAGTCAGAGCTCAGCATACCCAATAGTGA
>NW_007746431.1:2837-4536 GCF_000696425.1 Galeopterus variegatus | reverse complement strand
TTTTTTTTTCTTTTTCATACCTCACTGGACCCTAAATTTATTATCGCTATTATCATCGCTGTTGCTGTTATTTGGGATGCCCTAAATTTTTTTTTTATTTAAGGCAATTTGGAGCCATAGTAAGTCTTTGTCTCAGTCAACATGTTTATTCCATGGCTGCAATCCTGGTTTTGATCCTATACGTTTCCCCATCTTCTGTGTGATGTGTGTAACAAGAAAAATGTCTGTGTACCTAAAACTGAGGATCTAAACTTTGGCAAGAGGCTGTACCAGTTTATTCACGTAGCACTCTTACAGACAATGCTTTAGATTGGACCACATGCGTGTCACTGTGCAAGCATTCTGAGGTGACGAAGGTAAATGGGTATGGATCTTCCAAGAGTTTATAGCTCAGACAGAACACAGTAAATAAATTGCATCACAAGGCAGCAAGTGAGTGGAAGGGACTTTTATGCAGCCAAGGTCAGTCTTCAGTGGGGCTGTGCTGGCCCTCCAGGGAGTGGTGGGATTTGAATGGGTAAGTGATGGGCAAGTGCAGTCCTATGGCGGATGGTAGAAGAGGCAGCCTTGTGAAAATTAGCACAGCATGATGGCAGGTTAGCTTTAGTGTTTAAAAGATAAAATCTTTCAAACACACAACTTTTTTTTTTTTAAAGAATGAACTCATGTAAATTCACTAAACAGACGCAAGCCTAATTAATTTTATTCATCGTTTTTGGTTACTATTTATATAATTTGATTTGATTCGAATTACAACAGCTGAAGGCCCCTTGTTTCCACTCCCTGGTGTCACCTGTCCTTCTCCTTCCCTCGAGGTGACCCTTAAGTGAATAAATAATTTTTGTCTTTGTATATTTAGAATTTTGACTCTTTATAAATGGGTCCATAAAAAATATTGGTTTTTGTGTTTTAAAATGTGCGTGTACATTATGATAAGGCATATCTCATTCTTCAACTTGGTTTTTCAATACTTTATTCTTAAAATGTGCTTATTGACACCAGTAAATCTCTTTCTTCATATTAACTGCTGAATATTATTAAGAGCTTTATTGAGATATAATTTGAATACTGTAAAATTTACCATATTAGAGTGGATAATTCAGTGGTTTTTAGTATAGACACAGAATTTGTGTGATCACTACAACTGCCTAATTTTAGAACATTTTTATCATCCCAAAAAGAAACCCCATACCCATTAACAGCCATTTGACATTTCCCTTTCTCCCCAGCTCCAGAAAACCACTAATCTACTCTCTGTCTCCATGGATTTTCCTATTTTAGATGTTCCTATCCATGGAATCCTATAACAGGGGACCTTGGTATCTCACTTCTTTTACTTAGTATGATGCTCTTGAGGTTCATCAGTGTTGGAGCAGGTGTTACTACCTTGTTCTTTTTATGGCCATAATATTTCATTGTGTGGATATAGTACACTTTGTTCACTCATTTGTTATTGGACATTCGAGTTGTTTTCAATTTTTTGCTACTCTGAATAATGCTGGACATAGTTTTGTTTTGGACATATGTTTTGCATATACCTAAGAATGGAGCTGCCAAATTATATGGTAACTCTATGTTAAACATTTTGAAGAACTGCCAAAATGTTTTCTAAAGCAGCTGCAGCATTTTAAAATCCTGCCACCTTTTTCTCTAGATCCTTAACACTTGGAATTGTCTTTTTTAATTTTAGCTATCCTAG
>NW_007746431.1:0-1909 GCF_000696425.1 Galeopterus variegatus | reverse complement strand
CCACCTTTTTCTCTAGATCCTTAACACTTGGAATTGTCTTTTTTAATTTTAGCTATCCTAGCGGATATAAACTTGTATTCTCATTATGGTTTGATTTGCATTTCCTGATGACTAATTATGTTGAGCATGTTTTCATATACTTGTTGGCTCTTTGTTTATCTTGTTTGGAAATTGTCTACTTAAATCAATGCCCATTTTTTAATTGGGTTGTGTGTCTTTTTATCGTTACCTATAAGAGTTCTTTATATATTCTGGATACAAGTCCATTGTCAGATATACGACTTACAAATATTTTCTCCCATTCTATACATTGTCTTTTTACTTTCCCAATGTGTCCTATGACCATAATTTTTTTTTTAATTTTGATAAAGCCAAATTTTTCTCTTTTTTTTCTTTTGTCACTTGTGTTTTTGGTGTTTTAGCCAAGTAGGCTTTGCCTAATCTAAAACCACAAAGATTTATTCCCATGCTTTCTTCAACAAGTTTTACAGTTTTAGCTCTTATACTTGTCTTTGGTCCATGTTGCATGAATTTTTGTATATGGTGAGATTTGGAAGTCCAAATTCATTCTTTGCATGTGGACATCCAGTTGCCACACCAACATTTGCAGAAATGATTTTTTCCTCACTAAGTTTTCTTGGCATCATTATTGAAAATCAGTTCACTAAAAATGTAAAGGTTTATTTCTTGACTTTAAATTGTACTTTATTGATTTTGGGTAGATCTACTAATCTTACATCTATTGAGCTATCTATTCATGTTCCAGTACCACAACTATTTCATTCATCTATATGTCTGTTCTTATGTCTGTACCTTATTTCACTAATTATTGTAGCTTTGTGGTAAGTTTTGAAATTGGGAAGTGTGAGTTCTCCAATTTTGTTCTTGTTTTTCAAGATTATTTGGGATACTCTGGGTCCTTTGCATTTACATATGAAGTTTATGATAAACTTGTCAATTTTTTCAACAACAAAATAATTGAGTATTTAACAGAGATTACATTGAATCTGTAGAACAATTTAGGGATTAATGTCATCTTAACAATGTTAAGTCTTTTGATCCGTGAACANTGTAGAACAATTTAGGGATTAATGTCATCTTAACAATGTTAAGTCTTTTGATCCGTGAACATGGCATGTCTTTCTATTTATTTAGTTTTTTAAAAAATTCCTTCCAACAGTATTTTATAATTTTCAGTATATAGTATACAAATCATGTCCTACTTTTGTTAAACTTATTACTACCAACTGTATTCATTTTGCTGCTATTATAAATGGATTCTTTTCTCAATTTTATTTTTAAATTGTTTGTTGCTAGTGTATAATAATATAATTAATTTGCTTATATTGATCCCGTATCTTGCCACCCTGCTTAATTCATTTATTAGTTTCATGTCTATTGAAATGTATCAGATAGTTTTNTCTTTTCTCAATTTTATTTTTAAATTGTTTGTTGCTAGTGTATAATAATATAATTAATTTGTTTATATTGATCTTGTATCTTGCTACCCTGCTTAATTCATTTATTAGTTTCATGTCTATTGAAATGTATCAGATAGTTTTGTCATTTGTTATATTATTACAGTATATTACATTGATTTTCAGATGTTAAACAACCTTGCATTCTTGGGAGAAATACTATTTAGTTGTGGTATTTTTATACGTTGCTGATAGTTTTCTAATATTATATTGAGGAAATTGTGTCTTTATTCATGAGTAATTGATGTGCAATTTTTGTTTTTTGTTATGTCTTCACCTGGTTTGTAAATTCAATAGAATTTACCAGAAGACATTCCCTGAGAATGAAGTGTTCAAAGAGTTGTTAGTCCGGTCAAAAAGTGACAGTTCTGGGCCGGCCCAGTGGCGCACTGGAGAGTGCGCCGCTTGGGAGCGTGGCAGCGCTCCCGCCG
>NW_007746430.1:13242-13489 GCF_000696425.1 Galeopterus variegatus | reverse complement strand
GGGTATATACCCAGAAGTGGGATTGCTGGATCATATGGAGGATATATCTGTAGTTGTTTGAGAAACCACCATACTGTTTTCCATAGTAGTTGTACTAATTTACAGTCCCATCAACAGTGTAGGAGTGTTCCCTTCTCTATACGCCCTCACCAGCATTTGTTATTCACCATGTTTTTGATTATAGCTAATCTAACTGGAGTGAGGTGGTATCTCAATGTAGTTTTAATTTGCATTTCCCTGATGACTA
>NW_007746430.1:10634-11338 GCF_000696425.1 Galeopterus variegatus | reverse complement strand
TTCTTTTTTTGTTGTGTCTTTATCTGGTTTTGGTATGAGAGTTATGTTGGCCTCATAGAATAAGTTTGGGAGAGTAGCTTCTGTTTCAATTCTTTGGAATAGTTTGAAGAAAATTGTTATTAACTCCTCTTTAAAAGTTTGATAGAATTCAGCTGTAAAGCCCTCTGCACCCAGACTTTGTTGGTAGATTGCTAATTACCACTTCAATCTCATTGCTTATTATTGGTCTGTTCAGGTTTTCTATCTCTTCTTGGTTCCATCTTGGGAGTTTGTATATGTCTAGAAACATCCATATCCTCCAGATTTTCATATCTGTTGTCATACAGTTGTTTACAATAGTCTCTAATGATTCTTTGTATTTCCGTTTTATTGGTTGTAGTGTCTCCCTTTTCATTTCTGATTTTTGTTATTTGGGTCTTCTCTCTTCTCCTCCTCCGCCTCCTCCTCCACCTCCTCCTCCTCCTCGTTAACCTATCTAATGCTTTGTCTATTTTATTTATATTCTCAAAAAACCAACTTTTTGTTTTGTTGGTATTTTCTATTGTTTTGGGGTCATTATTTCATTTAATTCTGTTCTGATCTTATTTATTTTTCTGTCTACTACCTTTAAGTTTGTATTCTTGTTGTTTTTCAAGTTCTTTGGGGCATTATTTTAGGTTATTTGAAGTCTTTCTGTTCTTTTGATATAAGCATTAATTGCAATA
>NW_007746430.1:8273-8928 GCF_000696425.1 Galeopterus variegatus | reverse complement strand
TTTGTCTTTTTCGTGACCAGTAAGGGGATTGCAACCCTTGGTGTGGTGTCGCCCGCACTGCACTCAACCAGTGAGCGCACTGGCCATTCCTATATAGGATCCGAACCTCCGGCGGGAGCGTTGCTGCGCTCCCAAGTGCCACACTCTACCAAGTGTGCCACGGGCTTGGCCCCTCTCTTTGTCTTTGAGCTTTGCAATTTTGACTATAATGTGTCTTGGAGAGGACCTTTTTGGATTGTATCTTTTTGGGGACCTGTGAGCTTCTTGGATCTGAAGGTCTGCATCTCTCTCTACCCCCGGAAAGTTTTCTGTTATTATTTTCTTGATCAGGTTTTCAATACCTTTTCCTTTTTCCTCCCTTCCTGGAATACCCACAATTCAGATGTGAGACTGCTTGAGGTTGTCTGCTATCTCAAATTTTCCTTGTTATTTTTAATTCCTTTTTCCTTCTTTTTTTGTCTGGGTTATTTCAAAAAGACCATGTTCAAGCTGTGAAATTCTTCTGCTTGCTCTAGCCTGCTACTTAAGCTTTTTGTTGTTTTTTTTTTACTTTAATACATGAATCTTTCATTTCTAGGAGTTCTACATTTTTTTTAAAGGTATTATTCTCTTTGTAATTTTCCTCTTTCTGTTACTCTGGATTTGGCTGTGAGGA
>NW_007746430.1:6094-6497 GCF_000696425.1 Galeopterus variegatus | reverse complement strand
GATTGTTGTGTGCTTACTTGTGAGTACCATTGTCAAAGTCTGAGCACATCACATCAGAGCTCTCACCACAGGCCCTGGACACTCTCCTCCTGGAAGGCAAGAAACAGGAAGAATTTCTTGTGACATGACATACTTGCATAGCCATCTTCCTGGGAGAGGATGCTGTTTGTGCCAGGTTTCTTTTCTTTTCTTTTTTCTTTTGTGCTGTTTGTGCAGGTCCTGCCTGGCTGCCTCGGCATCTCTAGGTGGGGAGTCTCTGGACTTGCAGGGAGAAAGATAAGCTCTACTGGCCACTAATTGTCCTTAGGGCTCCAGATCTGTTCTTTTTAGATCATGCTGGGCATGGGTGGTCACCATGTGTTGTCAAAGAGATCAGGTTCAATTCTGGAAGGCGTGCACCTTC
>NW_007746430.1:0-422 GCF_000696425.1 Galeopterus variegatus | reverse complement strand
CTTTATTTTTCCATTAGTTTTTGTGCTTTTAGTGTATATCCAAAAAGATCATTGTCAAAACTAGTGTCATGGAACTTTTCCCATTGTCTTCTTGGTGTTTTATCATTTTAGGACTTATTTGTAAATCTTTAATCCATTTTGAGTTGATTTTGTGTATTGTGTAACATAAGAGTCCAATCTGATTTTTTTTCATGTTGATATCCAGTTTTCCACCATGACCGAGAGAGAGAGAGAGAGAGAGAGAGAGATCACGTGCATTCAGCAGTCCTTTGGAGCCTCAGGTACCCCTTGTCACTCAGTGGCACCTGCGGGGCTTCAGCCCCCATCATGTACAGGCAGAGGCAGGCATAAGTCCTATATCTACTCTTCTGGGATGGAATTCAGGTGCCTCTCAGAACCCTACATCTCAGGACCCAGGCTGC
>NW_007746429.1:8413-13492 GCF_000696425.1 Galeopterus variegatus | reverse complement strand
TCCATGCACAACCTAGAGTTTGAGCTCCATATGTTTTCTACGCTTACATAATTTAATTATAAAATTATATAGTCTCCATATACAGGAGGGTGTCTCAACCTCAGCATTATTGACACTTTGGGCCAGTTAATACCTTGTTGTGGGGGCCGTCCTGTTCATTTTAGGATGTTGAGTAGTGTCCCTGGCTTCCACCCACTAGATGCCAGCAGCACCTCCCCCGAATTTTAACAACCCCAAATATCTCCAGACATTGCCAAATGTCACATAGTGGGCAATTTCACTGCTGGTTGGGAACCACTGATATGAAAGCTTATTTTTACAATTTGTGTTCTTACAAAAAAAAAAAAACAACCCCCCCCTGGTTGGGAACCACTGATATGAAAGCTTATTTTTACAATTTGTGTTCTTACAAAAAAAAAAAACAATCCCCCCCATTTTGTGTACTTTTCTACATCTTGCTTTTCCTAGTCAAAAACCATTGACAAAATTCTCCCATGTCATCTGGTATAATGCTATTTAATTATTTTTAAAGACCGCTTAATATTCTGTGGGTTGTGCATAGCACTGTCCCACAGGCTTATTCCACCATTCTTTTATTGATGGACATTAACATGGTTTCCGGGTCTTGACCTCCATAAAACAATGCTGCAGGGAATACCATGGTGCTTGTGCTTTTACAGATTCCCAGAAATGGAATTGAAGCATGTGTATTTTTAAATTTTAAAAGATATTGCCAGATTGCCTGATGATGACATTTGTAGGAAACTTTGACAACTATAAATTGTGTAAGATTTGATATTATTCTTAAATCTTAATGGGCAAGTCCAGATAGAAGCAATCATTTAAGTGATTTTTTTAACACGAAAAATATAAATATATCCAAAGTTTGTCTTTTTTGACCCCAAAAGTACAACTCTTTGTGCAGGAGGAAGTTCGAATTACCAGTTTAATGATCAGATCTTTCAACTTTCTTGTTTGTCAAAGTTTTTGAATTTAGACATCAATTCATCAATGAAAACGCATAAACAGTGAAATAAAACTTCTGTGCTTACAGTGTTACTTTTTTCCATAATCAATATAACCAGTGTTAATTATTTCAAGGCCAGAAATAAAAGTGGAACAGGGGGACTGGATTAAAGTTGTAAAATAAAAATGCGCCTGGTGAGTTTTCTCAGCATTAGTGGCTACCTGAAGCTCTGCACCTAACCTCATTATTCAAGCCAACACAGTCTGAGTAATGTGTTACTATAAAACGTTTGATGGAAGCAGTTCTATTTGGTACTTTGGATCATTTTAATATACTATTTTAATCCCCAGCCAACAGTTCAGGATAGCTGTAAAGCAGCATGATTTCATTTGTTATTCTGTTTTCCCCTTTGTAGAGTTCTCCTTTTGAAAGAAAAAAGCTTAAAGTGTCTTCTGAATTCCAAGATCACACTACACAGCGGTAAGAGAACTAAGAAGTTGTTTTTTTTCTGAGTACTTGAGTGATTCAGCTAGTTTGATATTGGGAAATGTCATTGAGGATGGATATTGTGCTCTTAGCAGAGGGGTCTTCTATAAGCAGAGATTACTGTAGTCTTCCTTAGATAAGTAGTGTATCTGGGAGAAAGAATCAATTTAAAATAAGCAAAGTGTTTCTCTACTTTTTGCTAGATTTAGTTTTTTTTTTTTTTAAGAAATAGACAAATAATGAGTTTATGTTGCAAACTTTATGGTGAGCTTTCCAGTTACAAACGTTAATGCTCTCCAAGCTGTTGGTAGTAGGAGTGTTAGCTCCAAGTCTCCTCTGAGCTTCTGGGCTTTACTTGAAGCCTTATGATATTATAGGAAGGTCTTATTCTGTCAGTTTTGTTCATGTGATGTACTTGAACTCCTCTAATTCCTCTTCTCTCTTATGAGTGAGATACTTTTTATGTCTCTGCAGTTTTGGGTTATATACTAACTTGCAAAGGAATGATCCCATTCATTGTATTTTTGGTCTGATATGTTGCATGGAATTTATAAATAGTTCCCATTTAACTTTACAAGTTATGTCACAACATTATAAAATATTTATGAAGAGAAACATTTAAAAGTACTATTCCACTAATAATTTAGCACAGCAACTGTTGTTTTGTTACCAATTTCATACGTATTTTTAAAATATCACACATACAATTTGAAATAACTTACTTTTAAAATTTTTACTTTTGTTTAAATAACTTACTTTTTAACATATAATACATGCACATGTGGAAAAATTTTAAAAACACTAAAAGTGGTTAAATGAAATGTATATATCTGTTGCTCCCTCCCCTGCCTCATGACAACTAGTTTCCTTTCCAGGACCCATATGATGTTTCTGGTTTTCTAATTTACTGGACCTTTTAGATTATTGACATTGTTTATAATCTGTTGCTATGTTAAACAATGCTTTAATGGACATCTGTGTGCATATGTCCATTTCTCATATGTGTATTTGAGAAGGAAAAGGCTACTGCTCAATATCTAAAGCAAAAACCTGACTTTCTTACTTGCTCATCAAGGGACAACAGTGCTTAGAGAACACATCTATCAAAACAAAGCAAAAGCTGATATTCTGTAAGGTTTTGAGTGGCATTGAGTCCAGGAACTGAAACACTGAGAACCAAGAGTGTTTAGGGATTGGTTGACCTTTAGCTGTGGAAGCTTGGCAATTGGACTGTGCTTGTTGCTTCTAGGCTGCTTTCAGAAGTGTGGAGCTATTACCGGTTGGATGGCTTTCAGTAAAGTGGATTTTCACTGATCAATTTCAATGGCTTTAATACAGGTGTGGTGGTGACTTGTGTACATCTTGAGACTATGGCCAAAGGACAATTATCCTTTTCCTTTCTTCAATTTGCAGTATAGGAACTTTAACTTCTTAACTGCATGAGAATGAAACAGCTGCGTCAAGCAGTATGTGCATTTGATTGACTTTCATAGAGACTTACCAGTTGACACTTTCACCAGCCATAAATGACAGTGCTCACTTTCCCACAGCATAGTGTGTCATCGAGTTTTTGGTCTTTGTTAACCTGAAAGATAAAGTACATTCCTGAAGTTTTAAGTTATCTGTTTTTAGAATGAAAGTTGAGAAACTTTGTATATTATTAAAAGCTATTATATTCTATTTTCTTTAAGTTTTTGCTGTCATCTGCCCATCTGCAATTTTTTATGTTGGTTTTAAAAGACTACATATTAATTAGCCCTTTACATTAAGAGTTGTAAATATTTTCCCCAGTAAGTTCTTTGTCTTTTTTGTTTGTTTATGGTGTTTATTTGGGAGGGGGAAAGGCATATAAAAACATGCTTTGACTCAGTTGGATTGATCAATTTCTTTATTATCGTCTGAGTTTTATATTATAGTTGGAAAGACTTTCTCATTTTGAGATTATAATATTTTTCTATGCTTTCTTTCAGTACTTTTATGGTTTCTTTTTCATTCATTCTTCTGGAATTTATATTGGTATAAGTTTGAGGGAGAAATATAACTTTTTCAGGTAGCTACTTAATTGTCCATACACTATTTCTTGGCTAATATGTTATTTTCCCACTAATCTGAATTAACATCTTTGTCCAAATCTAAATGTTTGTGAATATGTTGATTTATTTCTGACTTTCTCCTCAGATCCATTGATTGATATGTAGGCTTTTTCATTTATGATACTACATGCATTTTTCTGCTTAGTTGGGCTTCTTGCTCATTACTGTGGTATTTACATTAAGTGAATATTCTATAATTTACTCAAGGACTCTCTTGCTCTCCACTTAATATTGGAGGAATTTTGGTTACAAATCAACACATTCCTTTCCAAAACTTTACCTCTCTTTATTCCATAGACGTTGGGCTTCTTGCTCATTACTGTGGTATTTACATTAAGTGAATATTCTATAATTTACTCAAGAATTCTCTTGCTCTCCACTTAATACTGGAGGAATTTTGGTTACAAATCAACACATTCCTTTCCAAAACTTTACCTCTCTTTATTCCATAGACGACCATTTGTGAGGCTATTAGCTCAGCCTGCCCTTACCTGGCCATCATTTTATATCTGCTAATGGGTGTTTTCAGCCTCCAGCATCCTACCTTCTACGTGACAAGTCAACACTGTCTCATCCAAACAACGTTTAAACCTTTAAGTGAGTTAAGGCTGACAAAAATCCTTCAAAAATCAGGTATTTGCCATAAAATGGTAAAGGAAATCTGTTAGATCTTTTAAATTTTCAATTGAATTTATGGCACATAAAACTTAAGGAGAAATATTATATACTCAGTTCCAAGAGCTGATTGAAAACAGCTTATTATGGGATTTCATTTTCTTAAGTACTTGCACTAACATCGGTTATTCTTGTGAGTGATTCAGAAACATTGAATAATCATGGTGGCACATTTGTAGGTGTGTGTATGTAGGTATGTGTAAGAGTATGTGGGTATGTGAATGTGTGTGTGTGTGTGTGTTTTCCGAAGAGGATAATGCCAACATGTATGTGCTTCCCAGGGCTGTTATAATTTTTATTTACAGTGCAAGCAATACCATTGATTTATATTGACAGAGTGAAAAGAGTGTTATTAGCTGTTCCTTTCCATGGTCACTGAACTGTAGTTCCATCTCTGAATTAGATTTCTTTTTCCTGGGCCTCAGTTTGTTTCACTGCTTGAGTATGGACACATCTGGAGCCAGATAGTTTAAGTCTATCTAAACGAATTTCAGAAGAAATCTTCCTCTATGGTATTAGGTGGTCTCTCAAGTACACTTTAACATACAATGGCTAGCTAACACTTTTATGCAGGATTATTTGTTACTTAAGCAAAATTAAGATTATTTGTTACTTGAGCCCCAAAGTCCTCACTGGCTAAAAAAGCATTACTCTTTTTGTATTGGGATGAACTGGACACATTGGCCACAGATGGTGAAGTTACTCACCCAAGAACATACGGCAAGTCACTGGTGAGAAAGAGAAGTGATGAGTCAGTAAGATAAAGGTCATCATTCTAGTGAAAAGTCTTATGGTGCCTGAGGTGATTGTTATGAATCATAGGGTAGATCTGGTAGACTCCAGCAAGCACAACTGCAT
>NW_007746429.1:2765-7566 GCF_000696425.1 Galeopterus variegatus | reverse complement strand
CTGAGGTGATTGTTATGAATCATAGGGTAGATCTGGTAGACTCCAGCAAGCACAACTGCATATGGCTGTCTAAATTACTTCCCACTATACAATAAAAAAAAGAGAAGAATAAAACACAAAGAGTGGCTGGTTAGATAAAGGTCTCCTACTTTGTTTCTGCTTCACGCAAGTATCATCATTCTCACTAAACACTGAAAAAAACTCAACACCTTATTTTTTAAAAATTTATTATTTTTTTATTGTACATGTTTATGTAGTAGAGTTTGTTGTTTTGATACCTGCATATATTGTATAATGATGTAATCAGAAGAGGTAGTATGTCTATCACCTAAACATTTATCAATGACTTCTTTACTCCCAAGAATGTGCTATATTCTCCTTCCTTCCAAAGGGTTGATCGATGAAGGAGAGCAGTCGAGTGGTATGTAGATCTGGAAAACACTTGTAGACTCTACATGGAAGTTTTCAAGTCATCACAGCCAATCATTTTATGATACAAAACCATCATTTCTAGGATAGTCAGTGATATCTCCAACTGAAGACTCTCCTTAAATTTCATGAAATATGGTATTGGCAAAACTCATCTTGGAGAAATACAACATAAGGGTGATTGAATAAGGGAAACTTCATTGTTTTTTTGGGGGGAGAGGAGGGAATAAAGCAGATCCTAACAGAGCTGCTTTAAAACCCACTGTTTTTCACCATCACAGAGAAAACCCCAGTCTGACATGAGATCCTTTATGATTCAACTTCTGAGGCTAGGATATGAAGTTGGATTGTATCTGGCAGCTTCCACCTGGAACAAAGTTAACAAAGTTAAGGTGAGAGCTTGTCCTCTTAGGGACTCTCTAGAACAAACATTACTTTTCCCCTAAAGGGTTGAAAATACAGGTGTAACTCAGGAACTAGGCTGAACCAGTTATCCCTGGCAGTGTTCTATCAAAGTATAGTGGCTGTCTTAGTCTGTTTTGTGTTGCTCTAACAGAATACCTGAAGCTGGGTAATTTATAAAGAAAAAGAGTTTTATTTGGCTCATGATTCTGGTGGCTGGAAAGTCCAAAATTGGGCAGCTGCATCTGGTGAAGTCTTCAAGCTGCTTCACATCGTGGCAGAAAGGGGAGGAGGGGAGGATGTGCAAAGAGATCACACGGAAAGAGAGGATGCGAGACAGAATGGAGGAAGCCAGAGTCTTTTTAGCAATCTGCTATCACGGGAACTAATGCATTCCTGTGAGATTGCAGAGTCATTCACCCCTGCGGAGGCCACTAATCTATTCCTGAGGGTTCTGCCCCCAGGACCAAACACCTCCCACCCAAGACTCACCTACCAACCTGGCCACACTAGGATTAAACTTCAACATGAGTTTTGGTAGGAACAAGCCCCATCCAAACCATAGTGGTGGCCTTTCTAAGAATGCATAATTCCAATTTTCATCCCCAGAATCTGATTTGGTAGTTCTGGGGCGAGGTTTGGTAATCTCTATCTTAACAAGTACCTCAGGTGATTCCAGTGAGGCTAAAGTTCTGTTGAATATAAACACAGGCAAACATGGAACAAATAAATAGTGCTGTCAAGGGGGGATTCATTTGGTCTAATATTTTTGGAAAAAATCTAGTTGAGATTTGATGAGAGTCCACTTAAAACTCCTAGAGGAATTTTTTCATAGAGGAATTGGAGGGGGCTACTGAATGGTCCACCTTAAGACCAAAAAGGGCAAAAGTACAGAACGAAGGCCAAACAATGATTTCATTATACAAATGAAATGGGAAAACGCAGTGAAATTCCATCCATCCCTGAGGACTGACTCCATTTAGAGGTTAGAAGAGCAGCCCGGAGTGATCTCACACTTACGGGCTCTATAACCATCACTCCCGAGCAATTGTAGAAGGGTTATGACTAAGGATGAAAGGATCAGCACATAAAGTTTTGCACTTTAACTACCCTTCTGTCGGAGTGATCTCACACTTACGGGCTCTATAACCATCACTCCCGAGCAATTGTAGGAGGGTTATGACTAAGGATGAAAGGATCAGCACATAAAGTTTTGCACTTTAACTACCCTTCTGTTGGCTACATAAGGAATAAAATAGATAATTGATCCAGATGGCCCATCCACTGGTGAATAGGGAGCAAAGAGTATCTAAATAGGTGAGTGCAATTAGCAACAGAAACCAAATAAGAGCATCAGTAACGAGTTTCAGTTCAGTTTTAGAGGCAGACTGTTAAGTACATTAGGTGATGTCACAGAATATTTTTGATAAAGAAGATATTGGAAAAAACTGGCTCAGAAAAGTTCTAAATGTAATAAAGAATGATTCCTTCCATTTTCATGGTCCACTGCAGTTTACAGAGACTTTCCACATTAAAACAGGCTTCATGGTACCCAGATTACTGATGAGCAAACTGAGTTGCATCAAGGTGAAATGACACCCAGCTAATGATTGTTGGAGCCTCTCATGTGACTAGCTCAGTGACTCATTGAGACACTTCAGCTCTATTCATGTTTATGGAGGACCTTCCCCACGGAAGCAAAGTGTCAGGGGTAATAAGGCAAGTGCATTACCTCTGACAGTCAGGAGTTGCAGTCTGATAGGGTCACACAGGGTGAGGGAGCTTCATTACTCCTTTACGTGCCTTAATTGTTCTGCAGCCTTCAGCAAGTCTGTAATGAATGCACTGAAAAAAGAGCAGACTTTGCAATTAACTTAAAATTTTAATCATTCAAAATAAATCACAGCCATAAATTAGACAAGATACCTGTGAAAACAAACATTTATTAAAGCAGGGAACTCCCATTGTGTTGGTTCGCTTTATAGGATGGCCTCATGGAATTGTTGTAATAGCCAACAAACCATTGTTGGATGAGCAATATGTTGCTAATTACTCATGGAAACAGATTTTTTGAACAAGAATGGTGCATTTTAATTGCCTCTTAGTAAGATGCTTTGTCTTTTTCTCCTCCCACCTAAGTCCCACCAGCACTTACTCCAGTGCTAGCCTGAGTTGTAATAGATTCGTAATAGACACGTTTATGTACTACTAAGGACAAAGATAAATTATGTTTGAAAGTGCTTTCCCTACATTTCATCTCCATGACAACTCTGGGGGATAGGCAGGACACGTGTTATTATCTCTATTTCTCTGGTGATGAAACCAAGGCAAGGTAAAGTCACGAGAGATTTTCCAAAGTTTCATGGGTGAATCAAGACTCAAACTTATTTTATTTGATGACATCCTGTTCTGTGTATAATACAACACTCTGTGCTATAACATGAAACTCATCTAAGGACATGGCCACTTGTATGTTTTTAACCTCTCTGAGACACAGTTTACTCATCTTTAAAGTGGCAAATAATAGTAGCTATTTCTATCTGCAAAGTTTTGGTGAGGATTTATTGAGATAATGCATGAAGAGTATCTTTGAAATTTTTACAGTCTGTTCTTCACCTGGAAAATCAAATGGGCTTCCGTGGGTCTATAAAACCTGTACCTTTATACAAAAACTTGGTGCTTACTTGCAAGTAATGCATTTTTCTGGGGAGAGTGCTGAAAATTTTATAAGGATTTCAAAGCTTTCTGTGATTTAAAAAAAGAACAAAAATTATGCAGAACATGCAAGGCACTGGTGTTATTTATACATAATGCCTTTTCTGATATTATAGTATATCCCTTTCAGAAAATGTAAGCAACACCAAAAAGCCTAAAGACAAAAATAGTAGGCATCTAAAAACATGCCATTTAGAGAGAACCCATATGACTGTTACAATTTTGGCTGATATCACATTGCAACTTTTGTTAATAAATAAAAAAATGTTTCAGGGACAGCACAAATATGTTTTATATGTTATGTATATAGTTTATTTGCATATATATTCACAGGATGGGGATCGTTCTTAATATGTAAACACTTACTTAATCGTGTAATATTTCTTTACATGATGTTTAACACCTGCCATGAAATCTCTATATGGCTCCTTCATAATTTCTACACCTAATAATCTATTATACCCTCAGATTGTTTCCATTTTTGTTATTTTTACCAATATTATAATATATATGTTTTCACATATAATTATACTACATATTCATGAATTTTATATATTTTATAAAACCAACATGTAGGTTGGTTTTAACTATTATTATTCAAACAATGTCAACTATCAAGTTTCTATTCTGCCAGATGTACTTCAGCTTTTCATCGCCATGTTTCCAAAAATATTACTGGGATTTAAGCAAAATTAATTATGCCTATTAATTATTTGGGGGGAAATTTTTCATCTTTATGTTTTTTTCTGAGAATATGGTTTGTCTCTGCTTTTATCCAAGTCTTCTTTTTTATCCCCTAGTTAAATTTTGTAATTTTCTTTGTGACTTCTAATAACTTGCATCTTTCTTTACAATATTTATAGCTTGTCATTCGCCTTTATTTTTTTGTTTCTTTTTTTAAAAGAGATAACCGGTAAGGGGATCTTAACCCTTCATTTGGTGTTGTCAGCACCACGCTCTCACAGATGAGGTAACTGGCTTTTTTCTCTAGTGATTCNAAGTTATTAAAGTGTTCCTATCTATGCTTAGAAACTATCAACATAAAAAATAAAGCACTAAATACTGATTAGCTTCTATGTAAAATGAGGACAGTAGTAATCTTTTGTTTCCATGTAATATCCAGATCTGCTTTTCAGATTTTGTTGGTGTCATCTGTGATTTTTAGTGTGGGGTTATTATTTTTAATGAGTTTTCTCATGTTATGTTATAGTGTTTTTCTCTCTGTAAGTTGAACAATATCCTAAACAAATATAC
Organism: Galeopterus variegatus; assembly: GCF_000696425.1. NCBI lineage: Eukaryota > Metazoa > Chordata > Mammalia > Dermoptera > Cynocephalidae > Galeopterus > Galeopterus variegatus. Next base: position 2,766 of record NW_007746429.1, on the reverse strand, counting down.
T
>NW_007746429.1:0-781 GCF_000696425.1 Galeopterus variegatus | reverse complement strand
GGGGCAAAGGCCCGCCCGGCCCCCACTTACCACACCAGGCTAGGCGCCGGCACCACCGCTGACTCCATTTTCTCCAGGGGGGGGCGGAGCCAGCCGGCTCAGATCTGGCAGGCCAGCCATCTTCACTTGGCCCGGCTCCTCACTGAGCTGTGCCACTTGTGTGCCTCAGCGCGGGGCCCCCCGGGGCCTGTGGACCGGCCACCAATCCCACTCCACCCGCGGATCACTGGCAGGGCTGGTGGGTGGGGAGCCCCCGGCCAGCGTCGGGAGGGCAGGGAAGAGGATCCCGGCCAGACTGTCACTCCACCACCCCTGGGGCTTCAGCCCCAGGTAAACTCACTGCTTCCGGGAGGCAGATACCATCTCTGTGGCCTTCATTTCGGAAAAACCCCAGACTGATTTCTAGTTGGGAGAGGGGTGACCAGGGTGCCCTCGAGCCCACTTGAACCTGCCGGAGAGCTGACGGCCTGAGGGCACTGAGCCGGCTCATGCCGGGGTATTCAAAGAGGAACTGTGTGCTGTGGGATCCTCCCCCGGGGAGCTCGCACCCTGGTGTGGGAGATAACTCAACCACACAGGGGGCTGCAATACAGGGGGGAAGGTGGGAGGCCCAGAGAGGACCTTGACCAGGGCTGCAGGAATGCCCACAGTGTCCATGGCAGAGGCCTGAGACTCCTTCGGGGCCGGGCAGGGCTGAGAGAGGAGGATTGCAGAAGACATGCCCCAGCCCTTTACTGAGCGCACAGAGAGGGGAGGGGTCCGGCAAAGGAGGAGGAGTCTC
>NW_007746428.1:9338-13492 GCF_000696425.1 Galeopterus variegatus | reverse complement strand
TGTGAGACCCTATGCGAAGAAACCAGTAAAGTCCACCCAAAGACCTACAAAACTGAGATAATTAAGGGGTGTTATTTTAAGCAGCTAAGTTTGTGGTAATGTGTTATGCAGCAATAGAATAATAATGCAAAGTAGGTATAAATTCACAGATTCAAAAGAAAATATGGTCTTAATAAACAAAGAGAATATTTCAGAAGATATGTAAAAACTATACCAAAGACTCAAATAAAAATTCTATAAATTAAAACTATAAGTCTGAAGGTTTTTTTTTTTAAGACATGGACTTAATAGCAGATTTGGGATGGAAAAGTAAGAAGTATAAAGTTGGACAAAGATCCAGTCTGAAATAGAAAGAAAAGATTAAACCAAAAGTAAATAAATAAATAAAACATAATAAAATAAGGAACAGAATCTCAGTGAGTTGTGAGACCTATTAACTAGACTAACATATATCTAATTGGAGTAACAGAATGAGAAGAGAAAGAGGATGGGGAAAATTTTTGAGTAAATAATCACAAAAAGTTTTGCAAATTTGATGAAATCCTTATACTAGAAATCCAAACTTCATGTAGGGTGAAAATGATCCATGTAGGGTGAAAATGACCCATGTAGGCTGAAAATGACCCATGTAGGAAAAATGCTGAAAACTAAGGCTAAGAAAAATTTTGAAACTGACTAAAGGAAAAAAATTTTATATACAGGGAAAAATGATAGGAAAGACAGTAGACTTTTTACCAGAAATAAATGCAAGCCAGAGCACAATAGAACAAAAGAAAAATACGGGCTAAGAAAAATTTTGAAACTGACTAAAGGAAAAAAATTTTATATACAGGGAAAAATGATAAGAAAGACAGTAGACTTTTTACCAGAAATAAATGCAAGCCAGAGCACAATAGAATAAAAGAAAAATACATATAATTACAGAATTAAATATCCAGTGAAGATATCTTTCAAAAAAGAATGCAAAATAAAGATGTTTAAGTAAAAATAATGTTTGAAAGAATTCCTGCACTTCAAACAATGTTAATGAATATTTTTCAGAATAAAGGGGTAATTGCACAAGATAGAAAATTGGATCTATAGGATTAAATAAAGAGCACCCAAAAAGACAAGTACATGGGGAAATATAAAAGATCATTCTTTTCTTCTTTTAAACTATTCAGTTAAATAAAATTTAATATTCAATAAATATTAACATTTATTTAAAAATGAATTAAAATTACTGTTCAATGTAAACATTAAAATATTTTAAAGATTCAGTAAGAAGACATTGCAGTATTGACCTAAGGTTTGTAAATGTGATCAATGAAGCAGACAACAGAAACTGGAAATAGTCTATATTTATATAGACAATTAATTTTTGACATAATGTGAACGAAGTTCAATGTTGAATGGATATCTTTTCAACGAATGGTGCTGGATTAACTAGATAAGTGTTGAAAAGATGATCTTCAACCCTAGTATAATTTCACAGCCAACAGTTAATTTGACATAGATGGTAAACCTAAATGTAAATGTTCAAACTATAAAATTACTGAAAGAAAACATAAGAAAGCACTTTTTATGAACTTAGATAAGACAAAGATTTCTTAGGACAACAACAACCAAAAACCCCATGAAACATAGAAGAAAAAAATTGATAAATCTTGTTTCATCAAAATGAAAATATCCTGACTTCTGCTTTCAACCCCAGTATGTAAATAGCTTAGAGTCATCACATCTGTATGTATGTATGTTAGAAGGTAATTAACAAATTATAAATAAACAACTTTTCTTAGACTTACCAGGGAACTGAGGTTGCAGAGTAAACCATCCACTCTGAGATCAGGAAAGACAAGCAAATCTAGAGATTTAGAGCAGAGATTGGCATACCTAGACTAGAGTCTCTGGAGGTATAATCTGGAAAGATATTTAAAGGTAATTTTGACGACTTGCTGAAGTTTGAATGTGGACTAGCTTGAGAGTGAGAAACTGCTCGGGATTATGGTCTTAGTAGGTTTCTACAAGTTTGTGGTTTTTAGCTCCAGAAATCCTACCAGGTCCTCAAATATTCCCTCATGGTTCTGGCAGGGAAAGAAGATAATCATTATGAAATATGCTCAGAGCATTCTCCATGACCAAGGCCTACTCTCTAGGCTGAAAACATTTTACCAGACCCTTATCCTGGTGAGGAAAGAGCACTTCTCCCAATCCATCCCCTATGTCCATCCCTTTCTGTCTCACATAAGGGGAGAGAAGCTATACTTGAAAAAACACACGAAAAAGTCACAATCCAGAGAAAGAATCTCACTAAATGATTATGATTTAATCACCAGATTATGAAATGCTTCTACATATTAATTTTAGACAAAGCGGACTTCAGAAGATAGAAAATTATCATTAATAACATGAGATATTTACACTATAGCAACAGGGTCCCAGCATGTTAACAATGGATTACAGCTGAAGGAGCTGCAAGAAACAGACTCTCTAAGGAAGAAAACTGAGAAAAACCCAACATTACGAATGCGGAAAAAAACAAGGACATTGGAGGAGTTTGAAGTTTTTGGCACCTACAACTGTAGCTAACATTAAACATACTCTAGCTTCTAGCCAGAATACCTCAATCTTCATGTTAAAGACCTATTTAACCTCAGCTTCTAGAACCTAGTAAAACATGTCTGTCTTTCAACAAATATTACAAGGCATGCCAAAATGTAAGAAAAAATATACTCTGAATAAACAAAACAAGCATCAGAACCAGATGTGGATATGACACCAATGTTCGAGTACAGAGAATTTAATGTAACTATACGTAACATATTAGGGACCGTAATAAAAATAATATAAAACATGCAATAGATGGGTAATTTCAGTAGAGAGATGAAAGTAAGACAGTATCAGAAGGAAATTCTAGAAATTAAAAACACTGTAACAGAAACGAAGAATGATTTTGAAAGTCTCATCAGCAGACCAGACATACATGGCCAAAGATAGGTTCAGTGAGCTTAGGTCAATAGAAAGTCATCAGGCTGAAATGGAAAGAGGAAAAAGGAAAAATGAAACAAAACAGAATAGAACGTAACTCAACATCCAAGAAATGTCGGGCAATTTCAAAAGGTATAACATACGTGAAACTGAAGTATTAAAAGGAGAAACAAGAGAGTAATGCAGAAGAAATATTTAAATTAATAATGGCCAAGTACTTTCTAAAATTCGTAACTCAACATCCAAGAAATGTCGGGCAATTTCAAAAGGTATAACATACGTGAAACTGAAATATTAAAAGGAGAAACAAGAGAGTAATGCAGAAGAAATATTTAAATTAATAATGGCCAAGTACTTTCTAAAATTAAAAAAAAAAAAAACACACCAAAGTACATACTTAGGTCAGAGAACACCAAACAAAAATAAACACCACTTAAAAAAATAAACAAAACAACTACAAGAACAAAAAAGACATATGTTATATTCAAACTACAGAAAATCAATGGCAAAGAGAAAATATTGAAAGCCTGAGGAAAACAAAACTTAACCTAAAAAGTAAGGATAAGAATAACAATGGACTCCGCAAATGCAAGCACGAATACAGTGGACCGATATATTTAAATTGTTAAAAAAAAATTAATAAAAAACCTTACACCAACCTAGAATTCTCTAAGAAGAAAAATCTCCCTTTATAAGTGATAAAGAAATAGACTCTCTCAGACAAACAAAAGCTGAGAGATTTCATTCAGAGCAGACCTGTTGTGCAAGAAATGTTAAATAAAATTCTTGAGGGAAAAAGAATAGAACATCAATCAGAAACTTAAATTTTCATAACGGTAGAGTCTGAGGGAAAGGAAGAAAGAAGATAAAATAAAATCTTTCATTTTTCCCATTCTTAATTCATTGAAATGATAGATGTTTGCTTAAAGTAATAACAGTAATGAAATACTGGGTGATTACAGCATCTATCTACAAATGAAATGAATGACAGCAATGTCGCATGGGATTGGAGGAAGGACTTGGGAATCCTCTGCTATAAGTTATCTGTGCTGCATATGAAGTGTTATAATGTTATTCAAAGATAGGCTTACATTAGTTAAAAATGTATATTGGAAAATTCAGGGCAACTACAACATTTCTGGGGGATGAAATATAATTTTAATGCAAAGAAAAAATAAATAAAATCA
>NW_007746428.1:5298-6386 GCF_000696425.1 Galeopterus variegatus | reverse complement strand
CAAATCTCTAGTGCTGAAGAATTCCATATAATTTATGTGGATATTCTGCCCTCAACGTAGTGCACAATTCCTCAGTCTTTACCTATGGACTGTGCATAGTGAATCTCTTCCAAAAAATGAATGGAATGAATGGGTGTGTGAGAGCAGAGTGTAAGTAACTTTACAGTAGAGAAGCCTGACAACTATTACCTCAGCCAGGTCACCAGGGTCAACATCGACTGTCATAAGTCATGTTGATAACATGTACTCTGTGATGTGATGAAAATGGCACTTTAATTCTGTGGTCTTCTTCAGCCTAATCATGAGAAAAAAATTTAAACAAATCCCATTTGGGGGACATTGTGCAAAATCCCTTGCCAGTACTTCTCAAAAACACTTAAGACACTGTCACAACCGAGGGGGTCCTAAGGTGACACGGCTACTAAATGCAATATGGTATCCTAGTTGGGATCCTGGTATAGAAAAAGGATGTTAGATGAAAACAAAGGAAATCTGAAAAAGCACTGACTTTAGTTGGTCATAGTGTATTGATATTATTTTATTTATCGTGACAAATGAATGATAAGAGTGTAAGATGTTCACAGTAGAGGAAACTGGGTGTGAAGTTCATGAAAACTCTCATACTATGTTTGCAATTTTTTCTGTATATCGGAAATAGTTCTAAAATAAAAAGCTTATTTAAAAAATCTGCACTGCTTTTCAAAAGCCTCTATTAAGTAGGTAAATAAGCAAACCAAAATTATATATCCCAGATAAATATTCAGAAGATGTAGATACTTCCTATAAACTCCTACTAATAATAATAATTTAAAAAATAAATTTGGTCAATTTCTTGTAAAGTTAAACCCATACCTACCCTATAATGAAGCAAACACACATCTAGGTATTTAACCAAGAGAAATAAAAATATACATTCACCAAAAACATTCGTACCTGAATGTTCATAGCAGCTTTATTCATTATAGACCAAAGCTGACAACTCAAGATTCCATCAGCAGGGCAATAGTTGAATAGTTGAATTATAGTCGAACTAATAATTTTGCTAATTGGGGTATATTCATTACCTATTATTTACACAACGAAATAAT
>NW_007746428.1:0-306 GCF_000696425.1 Galeopterus variegatus | reverse complement strand
CCAATAACGATCTAGCAGGAAAAGAAATCAAGAAAGCAAGCCCATTTACAATAGCTACCAATTATTTAAAATACCTATGAAAAATTTAACCAAGGAGGTGAAAGATCTCTACAATGAAAACTACAAAACACTTATAAAAGAAATTAAAGACACAAAAAAATGGAAAGACATTCCAAGTTCACAGATCGGAAGACTTAATGTTGCGAAAATGACCATATGACCCAAAGTAATCTACAGATTTGATACAATCTCCATCAAAATACCAATGACATTCTTCACAGAAATAGAAAAAGAATCCTGACATTC
>NW_007746427.1:12932-13494 GCF_000696425.1 Galeopterus variegatus | reverse complement strand
TCGCTTGCTCTGATGAGTTTACTTAGATCCAGGAGCTTGGTCTGATGAGTTTACTTAGATCGATTAGCTTGGTCTGATGAGTTTACTTAGATTGATGAGCTTGGTCTGATGAGTTTACTTAGATCAATTGACTCTGTCCGATGAGTTTACTTAGATCGATTAGCTTGGTCTGATGAGTTTACTTAGATCGAAGAGCTTGCTCTGATGGGTCTACTTAGATCGATGTGGTTGGTCAGATGAGTGTAGTTAGATCGATGAGCTTGGTCTGATCAGTTTTCTTAGATCAATTAGCTCTGTCGAATGAGTTTCCTTAGATCGATTAGCTTCTTCTGATGAGTTTACTTAGATCGATGAGCTAGGTCTGATTAGTTTACTTAGATCAATTAACTCAGTCTGATGAGTTTACATAGCTCGATTTGCTTGGTCTCATGAGTTTAATTAGATCGATGTACTTGGTCTGATGACTTTACTTAGACCAATGAGCTTGGTCGGATGAGGTTTCTTAGATCAATTAGCTGTGTCTGAGGAGTTTAGTTAGATCCATTAGCTTGGTCTGATGAGT
>NW_007746427.1:11745-11955 GCF_000696425.1 Galeopterus variegatus | reverse complement strand
AGTTTAGTTAGATCCATTAGCTTGGTCTGATGAGTTTACTTAGATCGATGAGCTCGGTCTGATGAGTTTACTTAGATCAGTTAGGACTGTCCGATGAGATTTCTTAGATCGATGAGCTTCGTCTGATGAGTTTGCTTAGATCGATGAGCTTGGTCCGATGAGTTTACTTAGATCGATTAGCTTGTTCTAATGAGTTTACTTAGATCGAAG
>NW_007746427.1:10612-10919 GCF_000696425.1 Galeopterus variegatus | reverse complement strand
TGAGTTTACTTAGATCGATGAGCTTGGTCTGATGAGTTGACTTAGATCGATGGGCTTCTTCAGAAGAGTTTACTTAGATCAGTTAGCTTGCTCTGATGAGTTTACTAAGATCGATGAGCTTGGTCTGATTAGTTTACTTAGATCAATTAGCTCAGTCTGATGAGTTTACATAGCTCGATTTTCTTGGTCTCATGAGTTTACTTAGATCGATGAACTTGGTCTGATGACTTTACGTAGACCGATGCACTTGGTCGGATGAGGTTACTTAGATCAATTAGCTGTGTCTGATGAGTTTACTTAGATCCAT
>NW_007746427.1:5864-6233 GCF_000696425.1 Galeopterus variegatus | reverse complement strand
TACTTAGATCGATGTGGTTGGTCAGATGAGTGTAGTTAGATCGATGAGCTTGGTCTGATGAATTTACGTAGATGGATAAGCTCGGTATGATGAGTTTTCTTAGACCAATTAGCACTGTCCGATGAGTTAATTAGATCGATTAGCTTGGTCTGATGAGTTTAGTTAGATTGATGAGCAGGGTCTGATGAGTTTACTTATATCGAAGAGCTTGGTCTGATGCCTTTAATTAGATTGATGAGCTTGGTCTGATGAATTTACGTTGATCGATGGGCTTGGTCAGATGAGTTTACTTAGATCGAAGAGCTTCATCTGATGGATTTAATTAGATCGATGTGGTTGGTCAGATGAGTGTAGTTAGATCGATGAGCT
>NW_007746427.1:0-494 GCF_000696425.1 Galeopterus variegatus | reverse complement strand
TTATTTAGATCGATTAGCTTGGTCTGATGTGTTTACTTAGATCGATGAGCTTGGTCCGATGTGTTTAATTTGATCGATGAGCTTGGTCGGATGATTTTACTTAGATCAATGTGCTTGGTATGATGAGTTTAATTTGATCGATGAGCTTGGTCTGATGACTTTACTTAGGTCGATGAGCTTGGTCTGATGGGTTTACTTAGATCAATTAGCTCTGTCTGATGAGTTTACTTAGATCGATGAGCTTGGTCCGATGGGTTTACTTAGATCAATTAGCTCTGTCTGATGAGTTTACTTAGATCGATTAAATTGGTCTCATGAGTTTAATTATATCGATGAGCTCGGTCTGATGAGTTTACTTACATCAATTAGCACTGTCCGATGTGTTTACTTAGATCAATTAGCTTGGTCTGATGAGTTTACTTAGATTGATGAACTCAGTCTGATGAGTTTACTTTGATCAATTAGCACTATCCGATGAGTTTACTTAGATAGAT
>NW_007746426.1:10435-13494 GCF_000696425.1 Galeopterus variegatus | reverse complement strand
TGGACTTTGGACTTCCCAGCCTCTGAAACTGTAAGCAATAAATTTCATTTTCTTACAAATCGCCCTGTTCTGTGTATTCTGTTATAAGCAACAGAAGAGGACTAATACAGGTATAAAGACTGAATGCCTAGGAGCATGGACTCCCAGCAGCAATGAGTGTTTTTGCCAGAGAGAACCAGGGCTCCTCCAAGAAATGGCTGATCCTAGGGCTGGGGCCGGGAAAGTACAGGCTGAGCGTTGAGCGTCTGATAGTGCCAGGAAGTGAGGAAGTGCTCGAAGACTAATGAGGACACGTCCAAATTCTCCCCCACTCACATTTGGGACATTTGAGCATCGAAAAGAATAGTAATGGCAATAGATTATAATGCTTTGAATACAAAACGAAGGCGTGAGTCTGTAGCGATGCCCTTGCTGCCCTCCCTGCAAGGGTGAGACTAGGGAAGCCCTTCCCTGCAGAATGCCAGGCCACGTGGAGGAAGCTGGACACAGGGGTTCTGGCAGTGGTGAGAATGCAGCAGAATGCAGCGCTCCGCAGGCTTGCACGTGCATGCAAAGCACCAGGGACTTGTTGAAGTGAGCTCTCTGATGCAGCAAATCTGGGGAAGAGCCCGAAATTCTTTATCTCTACCAAGATCTCAGATGACTGTGAAGCAGCTGGTCTGTGGACCCCACTCTGAGTAGCAAAGTACTGATGGATGCTAAAGGCACTGGCCGAAGAGTTGTTGGCCTTGGACATTCACGCAGTGACAATGATCACCTTGCAGATGACTAATTACCAAGAGAAGAGTTACCTTTGTCTCTNACTGAGGATGGGCTGAGCCTGGTGGGTGGCCCTTAAGGGGAAGGGAGCCAGTCACGACCAAAGGAGGGGCCCTCCGGCAGTCTTCTCCAGGCTCCCTTTCAGCCTGCACCTCCTTTAGGCCAACTCCTCCTTCCCGAGGCCTAGGGAAAGCCGTAGATAAGAGCCATGGGTTTGGGAGGCGATGGGCTGCCCTGTGCAGATTCCAGCTCATCGTTTACTGAGCCTTTGAGCCTCAGTTTTCTCATGGTGGAAAGCTTCCCTCATCTCACAGGATTTCCGCCCCATCTTCGGCAGTCCCAGCCCCGTTGGCCCCTTCTGCTTTTTCACCCAGCCCCTTCCCCATCCTGACTCTGGCCCTGGCTGCCTCTGCTCCTGCTGTGTAATGTTCCGGCTCCTCGGGGATCCCCACCCCACCCTGGCTTTCCTCTGGGGTCTGAGTGACCTCACCCTGGACCCTGGCCACAGGCTTATGTGCTGAACTAGCTAGAATTTCAGCCACCCTGGGAGGAATGGGGGGGGCTTCCCGGGTCCCCGGAGTCAACTGGACACTCCTTACCTGGGGTGGAGCTGTCCCTTCCAGCTGGAGAGATGGGGGCACAGGAGGAGGAGACCCCTCACTTCTCCCATTCCTCCCCCATCTTTCTTGGGGAGGTTCAGGCTGCCAGTCCTGGGAGGCGGGGGATTCAATGCGGAATGGCCCCCAGGGGCCAGGCCTGCTGGAGGGCAGCTGGGCCTCTGCACCTTGATTTTTGACCAATCAGTCACATTTCAAGGGATTGTTGTGGGGCTGACATGGGTGGCTAAGTTTTTATTCAGTCAATTAAGGACATAAAAAAGGAAACCAGACACCACTTTTTACTCTCACCAGTATTTTACAAAGGAAAGGGAAAAGTGCTAAAAAGAGGAAGGCAGTGATAATTTTAGAGTGATGGTCTCTCAAGAGAGGCCAGTGGCTTCCTCAGTCAGCTGCTCTTACCAGGGGCCCACAGAGAAGTGTGGGAATCTTGGTGTATGGGTGTCAGGGGACAGCGACTTCCTGACCATGAGGACTTGTTAAAAAGACAGACCGCCACGTTGGGGTGAGGCTGGGAGTCCTGGGATGGGGGCCACCCAGTTGGGCAGTAGGAACCCAGATATATTTTTCTAGTTTTGTGCTCTGTTGCAAAAATCCTTGCAAACTTTGCTTTTTTTTTTTTTTTGTTAAATTTTTATTTTGTCAATATACACTGTATATGATTATTATGGCCCATCACCGACACCTCCCTCCCTCCTCCCTCTCTCCCCTCCCCCCCAAGAATGTCCTTTCCGTTTGCTTGTTGTAACAACTTCATGAAAGTATAGTTGTTATATCTTCTTCCCCACCCCCACCCCCGGTTTTTTTGTGTGTGTGTGTGTATGTGGGTGAATTAATTTGTTTGTTTTTTTTTTTTTTAGCTCCCACCAATGAGTGAGAACATGTGGAATTTCTTTTTCTCTGCCTGACTCGTTTCACTCAAACTTTGCATTTTAATCCACAGTCTGTCTGTGTGGGCGTTCTTTTTTGTTTGTTTGTTTGTTTTAACCAGTTAAATCTTCAGAACACAGCAAGATGCAGTGTGAATCTTCCACAGTGAACCAGACATGCTGCCCGCTGCTCCAGATGTCCCTGTCCCCTAGTTTGAGAGTCACAGGTTGAGTTTGGGCTTTGTAATTGATCAGGGCTGGGGTCCTGGCTCTGCTACTCATTAGCTGAGTGACCTCCCTGACCTTCAGTTTCTTCATCCATAAAACGGGACCAACAGTTGCCACCTCAGGGTGGCCTAGTGGTATGAGCCTAGCTGTGAGGGGAGTCAAGGGTGGTGGCCCCTCAAGGTGGGTCCCTGGGGGTCATGGCTTGCATTGTGAGCTTTGTGGAGCTGAGGGGGAGGGGCAGACGTGGTGCCCTCAGTGGGGAGCCATGGGGCAGGTGTATGGCTGAGAGAGGAAATCTGATGGGGAGGGTCCCCTCCAGAGTGTGAGCTGAGCTTGCAAAAGCAGGTTGGCCGATAGCCTGTCCCCAGAACCAGCCCCTTGTGCCACCACCTTGCAGCCAGCCTAGGGGAACAGAGGTCCTAAGGGTGGGGGCACAGAGGGATGCTGAGGGATGCCTCTCTTGGGGAGTGGGAAAGTCCCCTCTACTCCCTCGAGAGGTGCTGGGCCCTTCTGGGCTCACTATGGTTTCCCTTTCTCTGGTTTTCTCTCCAGCTCTCCTTCCTCATTCTGGATTCTTGCTGTTTCC
>NW_007746426.1:8225-9459 GCF_000696425.1 Galeopterus variegatus | reverse complement strand
AAAGTCATCGTGCCTTTGGGGAGTTGGAAGGCAAAGCCTGAGGGCTGGGCATTCTGCTGTGCTCTGGACTTGCGTTCTGGGACTGAGCTTCCAGTGGCCCCGGGGCTCTGCTCTGAGGCAGGAAGCTGGGCCACTTCTGCTGCTGGGCCCCAGCTGGGGCTGGTGCAGGGCCAAGGCACCCAGTGGCCTGCAGCTTTCCCAGTGAGGCCCCACGCCTACTTCTAGCCCCTCTCTTCTTGATTGTAGGCATGGGCAGCATCCCCTCTGAATCTGAGGGCACAGCAGCAGCTCGGGTCCTGCTAGCCAGGCCTAAGCCATCACCAGTAGGATCGCCAGCCTCTGGGATAAGCATTGTCACTCTGAAGAGGCAGAGTTGCCGACACCTCTGCATGTATGAGTTCACTGGCCTCTGAGCGGGGAGAGGCAGAGCTTGTTTGGGCTAGATGAGGTGAGGGAGCTGTCCCTTGTGCAGTCACTGCCTAGGGACAAGAGCAACACCCTCAAGTGGCACACCAGAAAAGGGAGCAGGGAGCCCCGGGTCTAGTCCTGGCCCAGGTCACCTCGGCATCTGTGCCTTGGTCCCCTCACTCACAAAGTGGGACTGCCCAATGTCCACTTGTAGAAGAGAGGGGAAGAAGGAGGCTTCAGCCAGAAAGAGGGTCAGAGTGCAGCACAGAAAAGGGTCCAGCCAGGCCAATGGGCATCCCCGAGCCAAGGCTGTCTATTGGAGGAGTCCATCTGGAGACCCACCATACTCAGTCACTGGCCAGAGCAGCCCTTGGGTGTTGTGGCCTCGGCAGGAACATGGTGATGGACTGACCTGGAGGGCAGCTATTGGGGCCATCAGTTTATGGTCTGTCTGGCTTCCCATTGCAGATGAATCTGAGTGCCCCTCGTTCACAGCCTCCACAAAGCCACAGAATCCTGGCTCTGCTTCTTAGCCATGTGGCCAAGTCCCTTGGTGTCTCAGCCTTTTCTTATCTCTAAAGTGGGGTTAATCTGTAGCTCAAGGAAGGGTACTGTAATGGATTGAATCATTTCCCCGCCAAACTCACTGAAGCTTGAATTGTATTCCCCAAGTTTTATGTATTAGAAACTTGGCCCCCACTGTGACTGTAAGAGGGTGGGAAATCCTATTACGGTAATTGAAAGGTGGGGCCTTGGAAAGGTGAGTGGATTGTAGGACAGTGCAGTAGTGAACGGATTAAAAATGGTGGTCAGGGGTGTGGTTCTG
>NW_007746426.1:5541-7125 GCF_000696425.1 Galeopterus variegatus | reverse complement strand
CTGGGGAAGAGCCCGAAATTCTTTATCTCTACCAAGATCTCAGATGACTGTGAAGCAGCTGATCTGTGGACCCCACTCTGAGTAGCAAAGTACTGATGGATGCTAAAGGCACTGGCCGAAGAGTTGTTGGCCTTGGACATTCATGCAGTGACAATGATCACCTTGCAGATGACTAATTACCAAGAGAAGAGTTACCTTTGTCTCTAAGAGACCTGGCAAACATGACTCAGACCCAGTGGTCAAACTTGGCTCATCGATCAGGGGCCTTCCTGTTGTAATGCAGTCAGGAGAACTCATCACTCTGTGGCCCTGTTGCCAAAATAATGTTTCACCTGAACTTAATCACAGGGAAATCATCAGATGGATCCAGAGTGGGGGCATTCTTCAAGTGACTGGTTTGTACTTTTAAAAAAATGTTGTCCAGGGTTTGATCCCTGTTACTGGCCAGCTGCCCCTCCCCCTCCAAAAGTCAGTATCATGAAAGACAAATAAATAAATAAAATTAATAAACAGGTACATGGGGGAATATACTGTATTAAAGGAGATACAAGATACGACAATCAAAAGCAATGTGTGCACCATGATTGGATCCTAGATTGAAAAACAAACGACCTAGACATACGGACATTTTGGGGGACGACAAAAGATATATGAATATGGACTGTATATTAGATAATATCACTAAGTGAATATTTGTATTCAATGTATTGGGGGTGCTTATGGTATTATGGGTATTTAGGAGAATGTTCTTGTTCTTAGGACATATGCTGAAGTATTTGGGGGTGAAGGGTCATGACGTCTTTCATTGGTTGGGCAAACATACAAATGAATGAACCAAACTTTATACAGAGAGATAAAAGCCACTGTGGCAAAGCAGTAACAATCGGTGAAGGGTAGATGGCCGTTCCTGGACTGTGCTTTCAAATTTTTTTCAGGTTTATATTCTCAAAACGAGAAGTTGGGAGGGGCGGTGAGATGTAGCAGTGAGTGTAGGGCCTGGTGCGTCCCTTGCTCTCTCTTGCTCTCCTGTGGGTGCTTCTGTGGCACTAGATTACTGGAGGCTGCCCAGACCCCACCTGGTGGTGTGGGGCAGGCTTAGGCCACCCCAGGGTGGGAGTAGTCCCTTGTCCCTCAGGGCAAGGAGGTGCCCACAGCAGCCAGGAGAGAGGGCTCCTGTGGGTCTGCAGCTGGGACAGCTTGCCTTTGAGAGATGGGCTTGGAGGGGGGTTGGGAGGCTGGGTGGGGGCCTTGTGTTGATGGGGGGGTGGGGGAGTGGAGGTCTGCAGGACTGTCCTCAGGCTGGGTTTCTTCTGCTCGTGAGGGTTCAAGACTCCCCTTGCATACCTTCACCACTGCTGCCCCAGCCTTGGGGGCCAGACAATGGGAGACCCCTTGGGGCAAGTGAGGGGAGGCAGGAGGGTCTTGGACCCCTTCCGCTGCCTGGGCGTCTACCACTTCCTGCCCACACAGACCCTGACTGGGTGCAGGCTTGTCCTCTGACGTCCTCAGTGTCTCCAGCAGTGGCAGGCAAGGCCTGCAGCCGTCCACCTGCTCTCTGTTTTCCTGGGAGGCCCCCCCCCCCCC
>NW_007746426.1:0-5158 GCF_000696425.1 Galeopterus variegatus | reverse complement strand
AAGGCCTGCAGCCGTCCACCTGCTCTCTGTTTTCCTGGGAGGCACCCCCCCCCGAGCATCAGGGCAGAGGGACACAGGCCAGCTCTGTGCTGCGTGTGAGAGAGATGGTGGGGAAGGAGGGGCAAGGAGAGATTCACAGAGAGAGCCCCAGGGTGTCGGGGAGCAAGCCTGAAGCCGGAGGCAGGTGAGCAGAGGACACCACCAGGCAGCCTTGGCCTCATTCCAGGCCCCTCCTCACTTTCGCCTCTTGGGGTGTCTCCCCAGAACTGGGCACAGGGAAGTCCTGGCTGGGTGTCTCATGGTGGCTGTCTGCCTGCCTGCCTGCCGTCTCTCTGCTTGTCTGTCGGCCTGTCTGCCTGTCTGGGGAGACTCGGTGAGAGGGCAAGAGGCGTGCCGCCTGTCACTGTGGTCCCCTAACCGCAGGCTCTGCTGGGAGGAAGTAGTGAGGTGTGGCCGCCCAGCTGCCCGGCGGGGCTCACTCTGCCACGCGCCCTTCCTGAGGCGGGAGCCGGCCAGGTGCTGGAGGAGATGATGAGGAAGGTGAAGGTCAGGTGCAGTTTCTGGGGTCTCAGAAAGTGGGCTGTGGGTGCCTGTGAGGGAGATGCGCTGGATGAGCCCCCCCTTCTGTGCGTGTGTGTGTGGTGGGGTGGGGGTGCTGGGAACACTCTGAGTGAGGGCTGGGGTGTGCCTCATCTCTGCCGGCCACTTGAGATGCCTCCTGCAGCAACTGGGACAGGGGGGCTTATGGCTGGTGGAGGAGCCCCCAGCTTTCCTGCCTGTCCTGGAACCCAGGGCTAGGGCTGATTGGGATGTGGCCCTTGTCCCTGTCTCCCTTGGGCTTCCCTCCTGGACCCCTGGGCCTAGCTTTTCTCATGGGCTCTGGGTTCCGGAAAGTGCTTATCCCTGCTCTGTGCCATGCCATGCAGATTGTGGGCATGTGTCGCCACAAGTGCAGGGGCCCTGCCACTCTCTGGGGCTGAGGGAGGGATTAGAGCCCCTAGGAGGGGGTTGCCCAGCAACCCAGTCTGGGGCTCAGCCAGAGGAGTCTACACAGACTTGCTCAGCCACGTGGTGCCCTGGGCCCTGCTGCTATCTGTCACATGGAGGTGAGGACACTCACCTTGCGAGAAGGAAGCATTTGGTGTCTGTGCAGGTGGGTGGGCAGGCAGTGAGGAACTGCTCCTGGTTCAAACAAGACTGGCCTGGAGGGGCCCTCCTGCCTCTGGGGCTGGTGGCCATGAACTGACATGTGCCCTGTGACATTTTGCATCAGGAGCTTGCCTGTCACATGGGGGCTGTTGACCTGCCCAGGGGAGCAGGAGGAGGTGGAGGAGGCCTGGCAAGGCTCCCCGTACTGGTAGGGAGTGGGCTGACTCCAGAGCCTTTTGTTGCTGCACTGGGCCTTGTTGAAGGCCACAGTGGAGAGGCTGGGGAGAGCCACCTTCCTCTCTCACAGCACCCCGGCCACACAGGATGCTCTCACTGAGCCCCTGCGGGTCCTGGCTTCAGGAGGCACCTGCACAGACTCTGAGAACCTCCCAGTCCCCCAGGAAGGGGCTGTGGGCCCCATTTCCTTCACAGCTGAGGCTCAGAGAGACTGGTGCCTCTGAGGCACTTCAGTTCCACTCACATCTGGCGTTGGGCCGAGGACGTGGTGAAAGAAAGTTCTAATAGGAGGTGACACAGAGTGGCACCAGTAAGGCTTCCTGCACTGCTGGCTCTGCGGGCCCTGCTGGGCCATCGCCTTTCTCCCTCTCTCTGCCCCTGGGCCTCCTGTGCTCACACAGAGGTGTGGAGGCCTGTGCCCTGTCCTCTGTCACAATATCACAGGCTCCCCTGTCTTTATTACAGAGTGAGACATGCCTGGTAAATGTGTGATGAGAGTAAGTGATACCGAGTGTCTGGACAGAGAGTGTGAATCCTGACTGGTCCACCAGGGCTTCCTCCTCATCCAGCTCCTGCTCATCCCTCAAAACCCAGCTCACTTGTCCTGCCTTCCCTGAGCCTGTGCTGGGCCAGGCCCCTCCTGGGCACCCAGAGTCCCCCTGCACCCATCAGTGGTCTGCCTGTGAGCCCAGCACAGGGAAGGCCCTACTGTGTGTTGAATGGATGGGATGGAGGACCTGTGTCCCCAAGGCCTTGACTCAGCCAGTAGAGGAGTCTGAGTGTGTCTCCTAGGGGAAGTCACTGTTGGGGCTGGAGACAGCGGCTTGTGCCCATGCACCTGGGATGGGGACAGATGCTGGCACAGCTGAGCAGCATTTAGGCAGCAGGGTGGGGAGTGGCTTTGGCCTGTGCACACAGGTGCTGGCTAGAAAGGCCTCTTCCCCAGCGCCTGGGGCAAGGCAGGAGTCCGCGTTATGGAGGGTGGAGATAGGAAGCCAACCCTGAGTGAGGCGGTAGGATTTTACTGAGTTGAATTTTGTCCTGGTCCCTGTCCTGGGGCAGGTGGTGCTCATCTTGTTTTTCCCTCTAGTAGCCACACTAGGAGCTCCTTGAGGATGGGGAGCCCAGGGATTATAAGTCCCTCATCTATAAGGTGGGGGGAGGCATGTGAGGATTAGTGAGGCCAAGGCCAGCAATGACCTATTGGATGCTTCCCTGCATCCTGGCCATGCTGTGGCTGCTGCTACCACTCCTGTTTCAGAGCGGGGGACACTGAAGCGCTGAGAGGTTACACAGCTGGCCTGAGGTCATACAGAGTGGGGAGCATGGCCCAGCCTCTCGTACTGTCATGGTTCCACTCTTCAGGGCTGAGTACTTTCTGTACGTTACCCTCCCATCTTGCATAGGAGGAGACTGAGGCTGAGAGGCTGGGTGTTTTGTTCAAGGTCATGTCTCTGTCCTCAAAGCCTGTGGTTCAAATGAGCCAGCAGTCAGCAAAAATACCTGTGTGTTTGTTCTGTACCTAGTCCTGAGCAGGAGCTGGGGACACAGAGCTGACTGGGGCACTGTCCCTGACCCCAAGCTGCTCATGTGGGTTGGGTGGAGGCACATCGCGTGGCAATGAGGAAGGTAGGTCCCAGACCCTAAGTGGTGCAGAGTGTTTTTGGGGAAGAAAAGGTCAGGGAAAGCTTCACAGAGGAGGTGTCTCCTGAACAGGGTTTTGAAGGATGAACAGGAGTTTGCTGTGCACATATAGTCTGCGTGTGTGTGACGTCTATGTGGCATCTTGGGATGGTGTCAGTCTGGACCTGGTGTGAGGGCTGGAAGCCTGCTCTGAAGTCCTCTTAGGGAGTTGCCATTACTTGGATATCGTGGGCCAGGTTTTGCTACATGTTCTGCAGACATAATCCTTGTAATCCTTGAGGTGGGTGCTTTCTGTTTCTTTTGCAGATGAGGCACTTGATGCTCAGAGAGTAGGTGTCCCTTTTCTCAAAAGGGTGCCAGGTGGGTTCTCACTGGCCTTTCTTTCTCAAGGCCTGAAGACCTCCCTGGTGGTACCAGCTGTCTGGGTAGAGAAGTGTGTAGGAACTGCAGCCGGGTGGGGACTAGGGACCCTTTGCTGACTGAGTACATCTGTCTCTTCAGGGAGCAGGAGAGCAGGGGAGGAAGGGCTCACCTCCCCGCCCTCCTGCCTTGAGGGCTGGCCAGGCCCTGACCTGCTCCCTAAGAGCCTCTGCTGTGGTGGCCCCTGCTGACTTCTGGAGTGTCTGTCCCATCTGGTGGTCCATTTTTCTCTTTGGAGGTGATTGGGCTATAGGGCGGGCCTCTGACTGGAGGGGCTGGGTCACCTACCCAAGCTGGGTGTTGAGCTGGGCCAGGTACCTCCCCAGCTCCACCTCTTTCTGGGAATCCCAACCAGAGCTGGCTGCTGAGAGGAGTAGCAGGAAGTCCGTGGATGGTGTGAAGTGTCCATTTTCTTGCTATTGGAGGTTTTGTTTTCATTTTTCCTCTCACCCCAGTGTCAGCCCTGGGGACCCAGCTGCCCAATGGACTGTGTCCTGACTGTTTTAGTACAAAGTCATTGGTGGCTGCCTCCCAAGGCCCACCTTGCCTCTCCTGCCTGCCACTGTCACCTTCCCTCACTGTTCTCTGCTGCCTCCAGTCACCTTGAGCAATTAGAAATTCTCTGGTAACGTTCCTCTTCACTCTGGTCTCCTTGCCTTTGCTGCAAGCTCTCCCCTCTGTCTGAGTTGCCACCTCCCCCAGGAAGTCTTCCCTGACTGCCTAGGCTGGATGGGATCGACCCCTGCTGGGCTCCCACAGCCCTGTGTGCTTCCCTGTCTCTCAGGACTGGGCTCCATGTCTGGTTCATCTCGGCTGCCCCAGCAGAGATGCCCAAGGGCACAGAGCAGGTGCTTGGCGAGAGATGGCCAAGATCGGCTGGCCTTGCCGTGGCTCCTGTGCTGGGCCTGTAAGGTGCAGCAGGGCAGCTCAGGCCCTGCAAGGGCCAGTCAGGGTGGGAAGGGGCCCAGCTCTGTCCTGGGACTGGGTGCTCCTGGCCCTGGGACCCTGGCCTGGGCCCTGGGCAGGCAAAACTGGCACTCCAGGCAGTGTGGCCCACCTCAGTGTCTTTGTTGGGTTTTTGCCACTGCCTCTGGAGAGACCTCGGCTGACGTGTCAGTGTTGTCATTTCTAACCCCCCTTGCCCCCCCATAGACGTGCCTCCCCAGGGCTTAGATGGGTGTGTCCCGTCTCCCTCTTGGCCTCTGCTTCCCTCTCTCTCTGCACCCCCCCACCTCTTTCTGTCCCCTCCCCCACATCTTTGCCTTTCTCCTCTCCTGCTGTCCCTGTTTCTCCTGCCTCTTTATTTTGCCCGCCCTGACCCCGCCTCTCTCTCTCCCTCATAGAGAGAGCTCTGGGGTTGGAGGGAGCAGGCCCCAGAGAGGGGAGTCTGGGAGGACCCAGTGGGCTGGCCCTTCTGGTCAGGGCTTTCTCTCAGCCTCCTGGTTTAGCTCCCTCCTTTTTCTAGGTCTTTCCCTCTCTCCTGGCCTTGGACTCCCTCTGTGCCTTTACCCACCCATTCCCCCCACCTCCTCTCCACCAGCACAGCAGAGGAGGGACAGCTCTGACTCATTGGAGGGGGAGTCTGAGATTTCCAGTGGGGAGTAAAGTGTGTGGCTGTGAGCCCATGTGTGTGTCCTTGCATGCCTGTGTGTGTGTGTGTGAGTGAGTGTGAGTGCCAAGGGGCAGGCCCAGCATTGCCTATTGGGCT
>NW_007746425.1:10596-13496 GCF_000696425.1 Galeopterus variegatus | reverse complement strand
CTGGCCCATTACATATCTCTTTAACAACACTGTGTTTCTGACCATCCTCTGGAGCTAACCTTGGGCTTATCCCATCCCTCCTGTCCCGCTTCTGGATATCCTTAGGGCCACTGCCACTTCTGCAATAAAAAACAACCATGCCCTCTCCAGTTGTACAATCCACACTGATCCAGCCCTTTAATCCTCGCCTTCCAGCTACCACCTCTGCATTCTTTTCATAGTCTACTGCACCCAGAGCTGCTTTGTAAACCACTTTCCCATGGCTTTTTCTTCCTGGTGCCTGTTCTATCTGTTCCATACCTTGAACACTTCTCTTGTCCCCTCTGTATTTGTCTCATTTCTCTCTACCAGTTACTGGCTCCCCCAGTCTGACTCTAGGTCTACAGGGCATATCTCTCTAAATATAACCAATCTATCTATGTGTCTTGCTATATTTTGAAGTCTTATGCTACAGTTGCAAATAACTGGTTTCTCTGTACGTTCTATTTCTTTCTGCATTTATCTGATGTTACTTTTTGTACCAATTACTGTTTGTCTCAATTTAACCATATCTATCCCTAGTCATTCTTCTTCTATCTTCTACCTGCTCCACATTGTCTTCAAAAAGCCTGTGTGGCTGCCTTCACTGTAATCTGACTCTGCTTACTTTGGTGTAGGTTGGTTTACTGAATTTTGGTCTCCCCCAGCATTCACTTTTTCTCTTCCATTCTTTCTTGGACTAATCTGTTTTTTTATGTTTCTGTGCTTTCTCTACATTATGAGTTTCTCCTCCCTCACCTATTTGTCTCCCTGACTCCTTTCAATGCCTCTTCTACCCTCAGCCAACATCCTTACCTTGTTGTGCTGGGCCTGCTCTCTCTATATATCTACCCCAAAATGTGTTTCCTTGAACTACCTAACCACACTTGAGAGAGAAGGAAAAGGCATTTCTCTACCTCTGACCTGAACAACTACATCCTTACCTGTCTTTCCTTCATCCAGACTCTTAAATGACTCACTCACTCTTTCTGAGACTACTGTGTTTCTCTGTATATAAAATCCTGAACACATAGTTTCATCTATGCTTCATTTTTAGCATTAATTCCAAAGATTCTCATGAAGGTATATGAAGTACTCTGAGTAGAGAAAAACAAGAACACTAGAGAGAATGAACAGGACAAGTGAAATAAATGTTAACAGAAGACTACTTTTTAAAAATCATTTGTTTTCAGTGTTCTGCTATATAAATTCAAGATGGGTTTTATTCCAGTTTGAGGCAAGAGAAATCTGACCACAAGTCAAAAAATTTTTAAAATTTGGAAGAATTTTTAAAAGATATTTTTAACCACAGAGAGTTGACTCCACAGATTTGATTTCTACTTTCACCAAGACAGCAAATCTAAATCACCAGCAAATGTGGCACTAAAGAGGATGTAGATGAGAGACACCCAGGTTCACTTGTTCTCGATCTAAATTTCTACTATGGAAAGAATGTACACATTTTAATTGAAGATGACAAAAATGACAACTCATGTTTGAATCTTTATTATTTAAGAAATTTTAAAACTTTTAAAAGATACAACTCTTACTCAGGGTTAAGAGAGAAATATTATTTAAAAACTAAATTTTTAAAGATCTTTAAGGTGAATGTTAAGAAATGATGGAAAAGGGAAGGTTACTGGCAAGGAGATCTATTTCAAATAGACAGGAAGACTTTGAATATATCACTAATGGGTTGACATGCTGAAAGGCTACAACTGTCCATCAACTCTTGGCAGTTCTAAAGAGGTAGCCTCTAGTTCCTGATATAGGGACAAGCTAGAATTTAACTGGTTACATATCAGTAACCAAACTAACAATGATGCCACCTATTAAAAGAAAAATGTTGTCTCTTAGATCTCATACCACACTATTGATGCTTCTTTTCTTGTACTTGTGGCAGGATGTCTTTAGGGCAGGATGGGCTACTGTAGAACTTTATGCTCCTGTAATCCAGACAAGCCAAATCAATACCTCTGCCAGTATGCTATATCCAGACAGTGGAGCTTGTTGTGAAATGTTTGGTGGGGCCATCTCAGCCAGGGTAACATCTTCTAACCTAGCTCCAGTGGTTGTTCCCCTGACCACATGGCAACAATTGTACTTTGTTCCTACTCCATTCTGTCTTTCTTGCCTGTCTCCAATCCCTGCTTCTTCCTTGATGACCAGGCTATTGGCTATCCTCTTTCCTGATCAGTTTATTTCTTCTACTTCCTGATTCTTCTTTATCCCTAGAGTCTCATCATTCCTGATCAGAAGAAGGTGACATGATATAGGGAGCTGCTGGTGGGCCTCTGGTGTTGCTGGACCACTATGACTTGTCTCAGGCATGGAGTGAAGAATATCTAAATAAAGACTGTGGAATGGGGGCTGGCCAGTTAGCTCTGTTGGTTAGAGCATTGTGTTGATAACAGCAAGGTCCAGGGTTCAATCCCTATACCTGCCAGCCACCACTCCCTCCCAAAAAAAGATCCTGGAATGGGAGGTAGATGTTGGACTGTGGTAGGTGAGGAACATCAGAGGCAGGAAGCCAGTGGTAGTGGTGACTGAATGCTATTGTAGTGGGGAAGCATTTTGATAAACAGGACGAATAACTGTAGGTAGAAGAGGAAACACAAGAATAATTCAGATAGTATTATATTGTGTAGAAAGCTAACAGAGAGTATGCTGAAGCATACTTCAACATGAAATAATCCACAGGCTTAGAAAATTATGTATTCTTGTAAAATCAATTTCCTTCATAGGCTTCTATGTTAGAGCTACAGTATAACTTAAGTGGATAAAAAAAGATATTTAAAAAAAAAAAAAAAAGAGGCCAAATAATCAGTAACAAAAACTTAATGCTACCTGTGATATGGATGATATTGGTTCCCTACCACCTG
>NW_007746425.1:9181-9645 GCF_000696425.1 Galeopterus variegatus | reverse complement strand
TACAGGCATGTACCTGATGGTCTTTGACTAAAGGACATCAAAATAAAGTTTCTAGCTTAACCAACTGGACAAGGATACCATTTACCAAAATGAAGAGAGGAAGAACAAGTTCTTTTTTCTTTGTAGGTAAAAGATATCAAGTTGCTTTAGATATCTGAATCTATGTTATCCATTGGCCATCAAAATGAAACCAACTTATTATAGCTGCTTAGAGCTCAAGAGAGAGGTTTAGACTAGAAATTTAGATCAGAGAATCAACAACATATAGGTAGTAACTGAAGCCATAAAGTAGATCAGAGTACACAAAGAGATTAAGGAGAGAAGTCAAGGTATAAACCTAATGAAAGAGAAATCCTTAAGAAACAGAAATGGAACAACCTGAGGAATAGGATGGTGTTTCAAGGAAATGGTATGGTGCCAATTTTTCAAGGTCAAAAATAATTAAAAACTAGCTTCCATATTTG
>NW_007746425.1:5621-6662 GCF_000696425.1 Galeopterus variegatus | reverse complement strand
GTAAGTACTTACTGGCACATAATAAGTATTCAGACATTAGCTTTAAAAGGCCCCATATGTGATGGATACATAATACCACCCCCTAACTCTGCTTCTCCAGTAAGGAATAAACAAACTTGGCATCTCTGCTTTGATGTAACACTAGGTCATCCTGATACAGATTTTCCTCAACTTAAGATGGGACTATGTCCTGAAAAACCCATCATAAATTGAGAGTATCATAATTGAAGATATCATAAGTCCAAAATGTGTCTAATACACCTACCCTACAGAACATCATAGCTTACCCTAGCCTACTTTAAACATGCTCAGAACACTTACGTTAGCCTATAGTTGGGCAAAATCATGTAACACAAAGCCTATTTATAATAAAGTATAGAATATCTCACATAATTTATTGAATACCATACTGATAGTGAAAAACAATGGTTTCACATGATAGCAAAGTTAAAAAATCATAAGTCAAACTAATCTAAATTGGGCACTGTATGTTCACAGTAGAATAAATTTCTTTACCTCCCCTCATACACAGCCAATAGTACCTAAATTCTTTGTTTATATACCCTGTCTAAAACACTCTTCATCCATCTTCAAATGTGACCTAATTCTAAATCTACATCTCACCAAATAAGTGAGAAAGAGAGACAAAAGCAGCCCCTGACAGCTAGGTGGTGGCCCACCACTCACAGCTAGGGTCTGGTGTTTTTCTGTCAAACACAATGCCACAGACCACTAACATCAAATAAGGACTTCTGTGACCATGATGGAAGTGAGGCAAAACCAAACCATTGTTGAAGTACTTAGGAGGTCAGACAAAAACAATGACTCTGTACGAATCACAAAAAAATCTCAGCTAACACAAGTGACTGCTGCTTCTTTACCAATTACAGTTTTAGGCCTCACCCTGTTCTTCACACCTCCTAGATAAGATTTATTAAGATACCCAATCATAGAATTATCCCCACTTCTTTTTTTTAAGATGACCGGTAAGGGGATCTTAACCCTTGACTTGGTGTTGTCAGAGCCACGCTCTCCCAAGTG
>NW_007746425.1:0-300 GCF_000696425.1 Galeopterus variegatus | reverse complement strand
CTCACATAATTTATTGAATACCATACTGATAGTGAAAAACAATGGTTTCACATGATAGCAAGTTAAAAAATCATAAGTCAAACTAATCTAAATTGGGCACTGTCTGTATGTTCACAGTAGAATAAATTTCTTTACCGCCCCTCATACACAGCCAATAGTACCTAAATTCTTTGTTTATATACCCTGTCTAAAACACTCTTCATCCATCTTTCTACTATCCAAATGTGACCTAATTCTACATCTACATCTCACCAAATAAGTGAGAAAGAGAGACAAAAGCAGCCCCTGACAGCTAGGTGG
>NW_007746424.1:12970-13828 GCF_000696425.1 Galeopterus variegatus | reverse complement strand
TTTTGGTTACTATCACTTTACAGTATACTTGGAAGTCAGGTAGTGTTACCCAGTTTTATTATTAATTTTTTGCTTAGGATTGCTTTGGCTATTCAGGGTCTTTTACTGTTTATTATGAATGTTAGGTGTTTTTTTTCTATTTCTGTGAAGAATACCATTGGCATTTTGATGGGGATTGCATTGAATCTGTAGATGGTTTGGGATAGTATGAAACATTTTCACAGGGTTAATTCTTCCAATAAAGGAGCATAGAATGGCTTTCCATTTTTTGTGTTCTCTTTAATTACTTCCAACAGTGATTTGTAGTTTTCTTTTTTTTTTTTCCTTTTTNCCACCTCACAGTTCTTCTGGCTTGGATCTCAGCAATCAGAACCCAGCAAGTTTTCACTGCTGGAAGACTGAACGGAACAACAGCTTTAGCTTTAGATCCCAACAGATTCGGAGCAGGTGCAAATGTTTGGGGACTATCGAAGCAGCTATAAATCTGTTTAAGTGTCAGTGTTGCATCTAGAACTTCAAATGTTGACAGTACCTGAATATTTCTGCTCCCTAAACCTTGAAAACTCTTAGTCACTTTTTGTAATAAGGAGATTTCTATTTCTTTAAATGGGAGGTGAAGTTTTAGCTTCTTCACACTGATCTCAGAAAGTTTCTAAAGACATTAAATTATTGGTACAATAAAGTGCATCCTGATCCCCAGCACACACAAGAAAAGAGATGGAGGTGTACAGTTGCACTTACCACAGAAAGTTTTCAGAGACATTCTGTCATCGCCAATCATGTTGGCATGCTGCAACTACAGAATTTTTAAAAGTAATGTTCTAAGCAGCAGCTGACATTAGATGCTAGGTGTATGAG
>NW_007746424.1:11088-12174 GCF_000696425.1 Galeopterus variegatus | reverse complement strand
GTAGTGTAAGCCAGTTCCTTAATGATGATCGATAGACAGACAGACAGACACAGACACATCCACTGGTCCTGTTTTCCTAGAGGAAACTCACTAAACTGATTTTGGTTCTGGTAATGATTCCAGAGGAACAGAATCTTAAGTATGAGTTTTTAAAATTGGTTCTGGAGGTTCTGAAATTGACTCTCTAATTCAATTATATTTAAAGACACTAGTAACTTTATTTCTCATAGGAAAGAGTGCACTGATAGGTAATGATGTGATGTGGCGATAGGGATAAACAAAATGCTACCACTGGATACTTCTAATCAAACGCTTACAAGAAGCAAGGATTGCATGACCATGTATACACCTCTGAACATTTCTGTCAAATTAATGAGTGTGATAACGTTGGCTGCTTATCACCAAACCATGTGGGGAAAGAAAAGGATGAGTGCAGAGATTCAAGTTCTCAGTTCAAGCAGGACATAAATGACCTGAGGATTACATGTCTGCCCTGAAGGAGATTCTTACTTTCTGTAGCTGCAGGGCTGAGATTTCTGAAAACTGAACCCCAAATCTCATTCTTTAAGTGGCTGAATTACGATGTGAATTAAATTCCCAGCCGTGAA
Organism: Galeopterus variegatus; assembly: GCF_000696425.1. Lineage (NCBI taxonomy): Eukaryota > Metazoa > Chordata > Mammalia > Dermoptera > Cynocephalidae > Galeopterus > Galeopterus variegatus. Next base: position 11,566 of record NW_007746424.1, on the reverse strand, counting down.
GGGTGTCTACTGTTCACATGAGGGCATTGATTATAAATGAGTGGGAGGCCGGTCCGTGGCTCACTCGGGAGAGTGCCGTGCTGATAACACCAAGGCCCCGGGTTCGGATCCCACNAGACTCTGACACAGAAAACTACAATGTGATGATAGAACTGTGCCACCAGAAGCTCAGATGCATTTGGAACACAAAAAAGGCACCAAATTATTTCCTAAGGGGTGAGGGCAGGCTTCTTGGAAATGGGAATTTCTCAAGTGATCCATGAACAAGAAATAATTGACTCAGAAAAGGAGGAGGGTAAAGAGCATCCCTAAATGATAAAAAACTCAGTATATTCAAAAAACGTCAGGTAGTTGTGAGTGGCAGTAGCTTCAAACAGGAGGAATAACTGGGGAAGACAGCTGGAGTGATCAGGTGATGTTTATACATTAATTTAAGAATTTTATCATTTACCATGGAAAGGCTTAACACTGGGGCAAT